>NW_024403190.1:0-21427 GCF_007990345.1 Gossypium hirsutum | reverse complement strand
ATATCTTTGCTATATGATGATGCTTATCAGTGGTGGCTGACTGTTGGGGAGGGGACCCAGCCTGAGAGAGTGAATTGGGCTTACTTCCAGAGCACCTTCCACAATAAGCACATGGGGACAAGTTATGTTGAGGCTCATAGATACAAGTTTATAGGGCTAACTCAAGGAGATAGGACAGTGGCTGAGTATGAGGCCAAATTTTTTAGGCCGAGCAAGTATGCTCATAGTTTGGTTGAGATCGATTATGATGAGAGTATTTGGTTTGAGAAAGGGTTGAGGTACGATATTAAGGTTTTGGTAGCTCCCTAGCTGTAACACCCCGAACCCGAGACCGACACCGGAGTCGAACACGAGGTGTAAACAGACTTTAAACCCCTTATAAAAAAAATATTTCCCAGACACTGCCAATCTGCGTACTAGTCACTTTAAAAATCATATCTTGAGTTTCACAACTCGAAAATCAGTTTCGTGATTTTTCCCTGAAACTAGACTCATATTCCCATCTACATATTTTTTTCTAGAATTTTTGGCCGGGCCAATTAGTACAGTTTATTAGTCAAAATCTCCCATGTTACAGGGATCGACTACACTGACCTTTGTGCAATACGACTTGGATATCTCCCTGCACAGAGCTTCAATACTGATGCCGTTTGTTTCTATAGAAACTAGACTCAGATAGGAATCTATACATATATGGCATGACTTCTAATTATCTCTGGTTAATTTATAATGAATTTCCAAAATCGGAACAGAGAATCCAGAAACCGTTCTGGCCCTGTCTCACGAGAACCTGAATATCTCTCAACATACTGTCCATATGATTGTTTCGTTACTTTCCTATGAAAATAGATTCATCAAGGTTGGTTCACATAATTTATTCACTATTTAATTCCATTCCTGCTATTTTTAGTGATTTTCCAAATCTACATCACTGCTGCTGTCAGCATCTGCCTTTAAGGTAGACTTTACCTATTTCATAGTTTCCATGATTCAACTAGCCCTTTTAGCATAAATAGCACAATTTATGATAGTGATTAACCATTCCCATGGCCAATCCTTGTCAAGCATATCCACACCAAATGATTATAACATTATACTCAAACATATATAAGCCATTTTCGCATGGCTAACCAAAATTATACAAGTCCAAAGGGTCCATGACCCACAACAAACGGGTAGTCCTATACATGCCATTTCGAAGTTCAACCAAAATTGTACCAAAAGGGGGCTTTGATAGTGTGGGCGACTTTGACTTCAAGATCCCGAGTCCGATAGCTGGAGAACCAAATCTATAAAATAGAGGAGCAATGAAACGGAGTAAGCAATTTATGCTTAGTAAGTTTTGAGCAAGGAATTCCAGCACAACAAAAGTATAGCATTCATATAGCTAAACGGATAATTTCATATGCACAAATTTTCGATATCATACTTGCTTCACATTACCAACCCTTATGTACATACACAAAAGATCAACTTAGCCAAAGGCCGGTAGCTCGTTTATCAACTGAGCGAATACTTATTTGTAAGGGCTCAACTAAATTCAAGCACATACGAAACATACCTCAATGTTGGGATGTTTCTAGAGTATTAACTGAAATTTTTACAGCAAGATCATTCATTCCCAAATCGCGTACCTTCGGAATTTAACCGGATATAGCTCCTCGTTCAAATGCCTTCGGGACATAGCCCGGTTATAGTAACTCGCACAAATGCCTTCGGGACTTAACCCGGATTTAGTAACTCGCACAAATGCCTTCGGGACTTAACCCGGATTTAGTAACTCGCACCAATGCCTTCGGGCTTGGCCCGGAATTAGTATCTCGCACAAATGCCTTCGGATCTTAGTCCGGATATGGTCACTTAGCACAAAGCCTTCGGGACTTAGCCCGGACATCATTCAAATAACCATGCACATTTAACAATAAATCATGGCACATTCGTATTTCGTTCTCGTTAGCAAAACTCAAACACAAGACATTTATCATTCTTGCAATTTCGGCTCAATAGCCACACAAAGAGCATGATTTTAATTTGCTTAAAACATGATCTAATCAAATCATAATTTAAGCTCTTTTACTCAAGAACTTACCTCGGATGTTGTCGAACGATTCCGATGGCTATTCGACCACTTTTTCCTTCCCTTTATCGGATTTAGTTCCCCTTTGCTCTTGAGCTTAATTAAACAAATAAATTGATTTAATCATTTGAGCATCGAAAAGAGGAACACAAGGCACTTAGCCCATATTTATCCATTAGACATTAAAGTCACATATGTACGGAATCATGAATCAAACTCAACATTTTAGCTAATTTTCCCCTTGGCCGAATTTTCTAAGCCAAGACAAAAGCATCAATATGCTTGCCTCCAACCGAATACATGCAACACCAAATCTTCTTCCTATGGCCGAATATGCATGTCTATGTTGGGGCCGATTATATGCTTAATACTTCCTACAAGTATGGTTACTTGTATTGATTATAAATATCATCTTGTTTCAAGTTCAAAACTTGGCTAATACACACATATATACACTAGTAAAGCATCCTCTCCCTTTCCATCAATTTAACACATGCATTGCTCATTAACATACAAAAGTTATATTCGGCCTTAGCACACAACTTGCTAGCCGATTCTTCCCCATCTAGCAACCAATGCACATATGTGCTCACTCAAAAATGCTAAAAAGGAGATTCAAGAATCATCAATCCACCATCACATGCATCATTACAAAGCTTTACACTTAGCATGCAAATGACATCAACACAAATCCACCTTAGCCGAAATTTAACTCATCTTCATGCCTCATCACCACAACATCAAACATCAACCAAGAATGATGCATCCATGGCCGAGTGTCATTTCCATCACATAGCAAGATTTAGACCATGGGCTAGGTAGAACTCAAGCTAACAACTAAAACATGCATGCATCTCATGGAACATCATCAAACATACCTTAGCCTAGCTACATGCATGGCCGAACCTCTTCAACCTTTCTTCTTCCTTCCTCCTTAAAATTTTTGGCCAAGGATGAACCAAAGGATGAGCACTTTTTTTTTGTTTTTCTTTCTAGTTTCGGCAAAATGGGGGGGGAGAAACAACCACACACTTTTTTTGTTTTCATCATATTCCCTTTCATTATTTAATTTCCATGCTCATTATTTTATTTTTCCTAACATACCTCACTAACATAACATGTTTGTGACATGTTTCCACTCATGATGCACTAACACAACATGTCTATGACATGTCTTGCCCATCACACTTGGTCTACCATGCTTGTCATGGCCGGCCACTACTAATAGGGGGGAAATTGACATGCAAGTCCCCCTTTTTCAACATGCACTAATAGGCCCTTATGCTTTGACCTATCACATTTCAAAATTTTCTCACATAAGTCCTATCGACTAAATTCACATGCAATCGACTAAATCGAAGCTTGAAATTTTCACACATTCATAATTACATATTCTAGACAATAAATATCACATTCAAACATTTCGGTGACTCGGTTTAGCGGTCCCGAAACCACTTCCCGACTAGGGTCAATTTTGGGCTGTCACAACTCTCCCCCACTTAAGAAATTTTCGTCCCCGAAAATCTTACCGGTAAATAGGTTTGGGTATCGTTCATTCATCGAGCTCTCGGTTTCCCAAGTAGCTTCCTCGATCCCGTGTTTGAGCCATAACACCTTAACTAACGGAACCCTTTTGTTTCGCAACTCTTTCACTTCACGAGCTAGGATACGAATCGGTTCTTCTTCATAACTCAAGTCAGATTGAATTTCAACTTCTGAGGGATTAATCACATGTGACGGATCGGATCTATAAGGTCGAAGCATCGAAACATGAAAGACATCGTGAATCTTTTCAAGTTCAAGGGGCAAAATCAATCTATACGCAACCGGACCAACTCGTTCGGAGATTTCGTATGGCCCAATGAATCTCGGGCTCAACTTGCCCTTACGGCCAAATCTGAGTACCTTCTTCCAAGGTGAAACTTTTAAGAAACACTTTATCTCCCACCTGATATTCAATGTCCTTTCGTTTCAAATCCGCATACGATTTTTGACGATCTGTGGCTGCTTTCAGACTTTCACGGATTACCTTTACTTTCTGTTCGGCATCCTTAATCAA
The DNA here is from genome assembly GCF_007990345.1 of Gossypium hirsutum. Lineage (NCBI taxonomy): Eukaryota > Viridiplantae > Streptophyta > Magnoliopsida > Malvales > Malvaceae > Gossypium > Gossypium hirsutum. The sequence continues at coordinate 17,291 of NW_024403190.1, read as the reverse complement.
ATCAACTCCGAAAATTTTACTTTCACCGAGCTCGGTCCAAAACAATGGTGTACGGCATTTACGACCGTACAAATCCTCGTAAGGTGCCATCTTAATACTTGATTGAAAACTATTGTTGTAAGCGAATTCAATCAAAGGTAAATACCGTTCCCATGAACTACTGAACTCGAGGATGCAACATCTCAACATATCCTCAAGTATCTGAATTATCCGCTTGGATTGACCATCGGTTTGGGGGTGAAAAGCAGTGCTAAAATGCAGCTTGGTACCCAAAGCTTCTTGCAATTTCTTCCAAAATCGTGAGGTGAATCTCGGATCTCTATCCGACACGATAAAAATAGGTACCCCTTGTAATCTCACAATGTGAGAAACATACAATTCAGCTAGTTTATCCAATGAAAAATCCGTACGCACGGGGATAAAGTGAGCCGACTTAGTCAGTCTATCAACAACAACCCAAATCGCATCCTTCTTACTTGCTGACAATGGCAGTCCAGACACAAAGTCCATTGTGACTCGATCCCATTTCCACTCGGGTATCATGATCGGCTGAAGTAATCCTGAAGGCACTTGATGTTCCGCTTTCACTTGTTGACATATTAAACATCTCGAAACAAAGTCGGAGATGTCTCGTTTCATACCATGCCACCAAAATTGACGTTTCAAATCGTTGTACATTTTCGTACTCCCCGGGTGAATTGACATTCGGCTACAATGGGCTTCGTTCAGAATTATCGAAATGAGTTCTGAATTCCTTGGAATACACAAACGACTTCTGAACCTCAAACAATCATCATCATCAATTTGAAACTCCGGTTCCTTGTTCGGAACACACTCAACCCATTTTGCAACCAATTAATCATCAACTTTCTGAGCTTCACGAATTTGATGAATCAATAATGGTTTGGCTTTTAATTCAGCTACTAACACATTGTCGGGTAGAACAGACAAGTGCACATTCATCTCTCGTAAAGCAAACAATGATTTTCGGCTTAAGGCGTCCGCAACCACATTAGCCTTTCCCGGGTGGTAATCAATGACAAGCTCGTAATCTTTCAACAACTCAAGCCAACGTCTTTGTCACAGATTCAAGTCTCGCTGAGTCATCAAATATTTGAGACTTTTGTGATCCGAAAATACATGGCACTTCTCACCAAACAAATAATGTCGCCATATTTTCAAAGCAAATACGATGGCAGCTAGTTCGAGATCATGGGTCGGATAATTTCTCTCGTGTGGCTTCAATTGTCTCGACGCATAGGCCACAACTCGACCTTCTTGCATCAATACGCAACCCAACCCAAGTAGGGATGCGTCACTATAAATGACAAACTCTTTGCCTGATTCGGGTTGCACTAAAATTGGAGCTTCAGTCAAATGAGTTTTCAGTTGATCGAAACTTTTCTGACATTTCTCCGTCCATTCGAACTTAACATCCTTTTGAAGTAGCTTCGTCATTGGTGTGGCTATCATCGAGAAACCTTTGACAAATCGTCGGTAATAACCGGCGAGCCCTAAAAAGCTCCGAACCTCAGTAATATTTCTCGGAGGTTTCCAGTTAAGTATGGCTGAAATTTTGTTCGGGTCAACTCGAATACCCGATGCGGATACTACATGACCCAAGAAGCTAACCTCTCTTAACCAGAACTCACACTTACTGAACTTAGCATATAACTGCTTTTCCCGCAAAATTTGCAATACTAGCCTCAGATGTTCAGCATGTTCGGTCTCATCTCTTGAATAGACCAAGATGTCATCAATGAACACAACTACGAACCGATCCAAATATGGTCTGAAGATCCGATTCATCAAATCCATAAATACCGCAGGGGCATTAGTGAGCCCAAACGGCATCACTAAGAACTCGTAGTGACCATATCTCGTCCTGAAGGCAGTTTTGGGTATGTCCGATACTCGAATTCGCAACTGATAATAGCCCGATCTCAGATCTATTTTTGAGAACATTGAGGCTCCCTTCAGTTGGTCGAACAAATCATCGATATGCGGTAACGGATATTTGTTCTTTATCGTCACTTTATTCAGTTGACGATAGTCAATGCACAACCTCATGGTTCCGTTCTTCTTTTTCACGAACAATACTGGTGCACCCCAAGGTGAGAAACTTGGTCGAGCAAAACCTCTATCCGTCAATTCTTGCAACTGAGCTTTCAACTCTTTTAACTCGGTTGGTGCCATGCGATACGGAGCTATCGAAATCGGCATAGTCCCAGGTACAAGCTCAATACCAAACTCTATCTCCCGAACAGGTGGTAAACCCGGTAATTCTTCAGGAAAAACATCCGGGTATTCACAAACCACCGGCACAGATTCGGGTTTCTTTTCTAATTCTTTGTCATCAAGTACATACGCAAGGTATGCTTCGCACCCTTTTCTTACATATTTCTGGGCCAACATTGCTGATATTACAGCTGGCATCCCCTCCAAGTCCGTAGACTCAACTCGGATTACTTCGTTATTTGCGCACCTCAAATCAATAGTCTTGCTTTTGCAATTCACAACCGCATCATGCGCGGTCAACCAATCCAAACCAAGAATAACATCAAATTCATCAAACGGCAAAAGCATCAAGTCCGCCGGAAAACAGGAACCTCGAATTTCTAGGGGACATTTCTTACACACTTTGTCGACAAGCACGTAACGACCCAAGGGATTTGACACCCGAATTACGAACTCAGTAGACTCAATAGGTAAAGTCTTACTGGATGCTAAGGTTTCACATATGTAAGAATGAGTAGAACCGGGGTCAATCAAAGCAATTACATTAGTATCAAAGAGAGTAAAAGTACCGGTAATAACATCAGGCGAAGAAGCATCCTCGCGGGCACGTATAGCATAAGCTCTAGCAGGCGCACGAGCCTCGGATCTGGTCGTAGCATCTCTAGATCCTCTCTGACCACCACCAGCATTGCCCGTATTTCCAGATGGTCTACCTCGAGCAGTGGTAGCACCCGGTTTCCCACTTTGATTTACATTCTGTTCAGACAACCTCGGGCAATCTTTAATGAAGTGGTCAACTGATCCGCACTTGTAACAGGAGCGGTCAGGGAATCTACAACTCCCCGAATGCCATTTACCGCAATATCGACATTTCGTTCTGTCTCGACGTTCATTCCCAACACTGGCGACCGAAGTGCCTCGTGTACCCACAGGGGGTTGATCACGATCTCGTCTAAAAAGGCCCGAAGTGCCTCTAGACCGGCCCACATCATCTCGAAATTTCTTCGATGCCTGTTGAAGAGACTTTCCCGAGGATCTTTTACGAAACTCTCCAGTTCCCACATCAACTTTTTGTTTTTCTTTTCTAAGCTCTTTGGCTTTACAAGCTCGCTCGACAAGTACTACGAACTCTCGTATTTCAAGAACGCCAACGAACATTTTTATATCTTCATTCAGCCCATCCTCGAAGCGTTTACACATAATAGCCTCGGACGAAACACATTCCCGAGCGTATCTACTAAGTCTAACAAATTTTCGCTCGTAATCAGTAACTGACATAGAACCTTGCTTAAGCTCAAGAAATTCCTTCCGTTTTTAATCAACAAATCTCTGACTGATATACTTTTTCTGAAACTCAGTTTGGAAAAACTCCCAAGTTACTTGCTCTCGGGGCACAACAGAAGTCAGAGTACTCCACCAATAGTAGGCAGAATCGCGTAGCAAGGAGATAGTACACTTTAGGCATTCATCGGGTGTACAAGATAGCTCATCGAGTACCCGGATAGTGTTGTCCAACCAAAATTCAGCTTGCTCGGCATGTCGCTATCCGTAGCCTTAAATTCAGTAGCCCCATGTTTTCAGATTCTGTCAACTGGGGGCTTATTTGACCTTATTTGGTCAGTTACCGGAGGAATTGTAGGTGCGGGGGTGGTATTTGTCGGGAATGGAGGTTGTGGAACAGCCGTATTAGTTCGAATGTATTGGTTGAACCAATCATTCATCACGCTATAGAAAGCTTGTCTAGCTTCATCGTTCGGGTTACTAGCATTAGGTTGAGAGTCCGCCGGCGCTACACTCTCAAGATCATCAGCTACCTCTCGGTCGGGATCGGGATCCATTTCTATAAATAAACACATTTACAATTGTCAGAAATCACCACACTATCAAGTAATCACATAAAATGGCATGTATAGCTAGACCCAACGCATTACGGTAGTCCTAGAATCGACTAAACCGTAGCTCTGATACCAATCAAATGTAACACCCCGAACCCGAGACCGACACCGGAGTCGAACACGAGGTGTTAACAGACTTTAAACCCCTTATAAAAAAATATTTCCCAGACACTGCCAATCTGCGTACTAGTCGCTTTAAAAATCATATCTTGAGTTTCACAACTCGAAAATCAGTTTCGTGATTTTTCCCTGAAACTAGACTCATATTCCCATCTACATATTTTTTTCTAGAATTTTTGGTCGGGCCAATTAGTACAGTTTATTAGTCAAATTCTCCCATGTTACAGGGATTGACTACACTGACCTTTGTGCAATACGACTTGGATATCTCCCTGCACAGAGCTTCAATACTGATGCCGTTTGTTTCTATAGAAACTAGACTCAGAGAGGAATCTATACATATATGTCATGACTTCTAATTATCTCTGGTTAATTTATAATGAATTTCCAAAGTCGGAACAGGGAATCCAGAAACCGTTCTGGCCCTGTCTCACGAGAACCTGAATATCTCTCAACATACTGTCCATATGATCGTTTCGTTACTTTTGTATGAAAATAGATTCATCAAGGTTGGTTCACATAATTTATTCACTATTTAATTCCATTCCTGCTATTTTTAGTGATTTTCCAAATCTACATCACTGCTGCTGTCAGCATCTGCCTTTAAGGTAGACTTTACCTATTTCATAGTTTCCATGATTCAACTAGCCCTTTTAGCATAAATTGCACAATTTATGATAGTGATTAACCATTCCCATGGCCAATCCTTGTCAAGCATATCCACACCAAATGATTATAACATTATACTCAAACATATATAAGCCATTTTCACATGGCTAACCAAAATTATACAAGTCCAAAGGGTCCATGACCCACAACAAACGGGTAGTCCTATACATGCCATTTCGAAGTTCAACCAAATTGTACCAAAAGGGGGCTTTGATAGTGTGGGCGACTTTGACTTCAAGATCCCGATTCCGATAGCTGGAGAACCAAATCTATAAAACAGAGGAGCAATGAAACGGAGTAAGCAATTTATGCTTAGTAAGTTTTGAGCAAGGAATTCCAGCACAACAAAAGTATAGCATTCATATAGCTAAACGGATAATTTCATATGCACAAATTTTCGATATCATACTTGCTTCACATTACCAACCCTTATGTACATACACAAAGATCAACTTAGCCAAAGGCCGGTAGCTCGTTTATCAACTGAGCGAATACTTATTTGTAAGGGCTCAACTAAATTCAAGCACATACGAAACATACCTCAATGTTGGGATGTTTCTAGAGTATTAACTGAAATTTTTACAGCAAGATCATTCATTCCCAAATCGCGTACCTTCGGAATTTAACCGGATATAGCTCCTCGTTCAAATGCCTTCGGGACATAGCCCGGTTATAGTAACTCGCACAAATGCCTTCGGGACTTAACCCGGATTTAGTAACTCGCACAAATGCCTTCGGGACTTAACCCGGATTTAGTAACTCGCACCAATGCCTTCGGGCTTGGCCCGGAATTAGTATCTCGCACAAATGCCTTCGGATCTTAGTCCGGATATGGTCACTTAGCACAAAGCCTTTGGGACTTAGCCCGGACATCATTCAAATAACCATGCACATTTAACAATAAATCATGGCACATTTGTATTTCGTTCTCGTTAGCAAAACTCAAACACAAGACATTTATCATTCTTGCAATTTCGGCTCAATAGCCACACAAAGAGCATGATTTTAATTTGCTTAAAACATGATCTAATCAAATCATAATTTAAGCTCTTTTACTCAAGAACTTACCTAGGATGTTGTCGAACGATTCCGGTGGCTATTCGACCACTTTTTCCTTCCCTTTATCGGATTTAGTTCCCCTTTGCTCTTGAGCTTAATTAAACAAATAAATTGATTTAATCATTTGAGCATCGAAAAGAGGAACACAAGGCACTTAGCCCATATTTATCCATTAGACATTAAAGTCACATATGTACGGAATCATGAATCAAACTCAACATTTTAGCTAATTTTCCCCCTTGGCCGAATTTTCTAAGCCAAGACAAAAGCATCAATATGCTTGCCTCCAACCGAATACATGCAACACCAAATCTTCTTCCTATGGCCGAATATGCATGTCTATGTTGGGGCCGATTATATGCTTAATACTTCCTACAAGTATGGTTACTTGTATTGATTATAAATATCATCTTGTTTCAAGTTCAAAACTTGGCTAATACACACATATATACACTAGTAAAGCATCCTCTCCCTTTCCATCAATTTAACACATGCATTGCTCATTAACATACAAAAGTTATATTCGGCCTTAGCACACAACTTGCTAGCCGATTCTTCCCCATCTAGCAACCAATGCACATATGTGCTCACTCAAAAATGCTAAAAAGGAGATTCAAGAATCATCAATCCACCATCACATGCATCATTACAAAGCTTTACACTTAGCATGCAAATGACATCAACACAAATCCACCTTAGCCGAAACTTAACTTATCTTCATGCCTCATCACCACAACATCAAACATCAACCAAGAATGATGCATCCATGGCCGAGTGTCATTTCCATCACATAGCAAGATTTAGACCATGGGCTAGGTAGAACTCAAGCTAACAACTAAAACATGCATGCATCTCATGGAACATCATCAAACATACCTTAGCCTAGCTACATGCATGGCCGAACCTCTTCAACCTTTCTTCTTCCTTCCTCCTTAAAATTTTTGGCCAAGGATGAACCAAAGGATGAGCACTTTTTTTTTTGTTTTTCTTTCTAGTTTCGGCAAAATGGGGGGGGAGAAACAACCACACACTTTTTTTGTTTTCATCATATTCCCTTTCATTATTTAATTTCCATGCTCATTATTTTATTTTTCCTAACATACCTCACTAACATAACATGTTTGTGACATGTTTCCACTCATGATGCACTAACACAACATGTCTATGACATGTCTTGCCCATCACACTTGGTCTACCATGCTTGTCATGGCCGGCCACTACTAATAGGGGGAAATTGACATGCAAGTCCCCCTTTTTCAACATGCACTAATAGGCCCTTATGCTTTGACCTATCACATTTCAAAATTTTCTCACATAAGTCCTATCGACTAAATTCACATGCAATCGACTAAATCGAAGCTTGAAATTTTCACACATTCATAATTACATATTCTAGACAATAAATATCACATTCAAACATTTCGGTGACTCGGTTTAGCGGTCCCGAAACCACTTCCCGACTAGGGTCAATTTTGGGCTGTCACACTAGCGGGAGCGTGTCTTCAAAAATTTGGTGGAAAAGGCGAAGATTACTGAGGAGATTAAGCGCGTGGAACGTGAGCAAAGAGACAATTAAAAGAATTAGAATAAAAGTCAGAATAAGAGAGAGTTGGGTTTTTCTAGTACAGCTCCAAGGCCTAAGAAGCGGGTCTGACAAGTCACGCCACAACTAAATATTGTGACGCTGGATATTGGGATTTGTAGGATTTCGAGATTTGTGGTAGACATCATCTGGGTAAATGTTGAAGGAAGACCAGTGCTTGTTTGGGTTGTGGATTGATTGAGCATCGTGTCACAGATTGTCCTTGTCGGAATTGGGATCCAATACATAATCCGGTTCAAAATCAAAGGGTTGCTCAGTTCCCTCCAATGGGTTGTGATCAAAATAGAAATGAGAATAATGATAATTAGGGACATAGAGTACCGGGACAGGTTCAAGGAGTAAACAAAACTGAAACTAGGTTGTCTGCTCTGGTTTACACAACTAGGCATCAAGAGGACCGAGATGCATCCAATGTCAATACATGTACTTTTGCGATCCATTTTGAATTGTACTTTGCATTGATTGATTTTGGCTTCACATATTTATTCATTTCTAGTAGTAATTTTGTTAAATTGGGATTTGGGAGTTTATTAAAAATGTTTTTTGTAACAACCTATAACCGTCCCGATCACCGAGCTCGAGCAATAGGACATTACCTTCTTGAAGTAGCCCCTCATCTCGCTATTTAAGTGTGCATTCAGTTTCATTCAATCGTAAACTAAGATCTAGGAGTCGGAGTGTGTAAGTGTTGTTTTTTTTCTAGCATCGTTTTAGTTTAACTAATTTTTTCGAATTTGGTCGAATTCTTCCGAAGGGCATAGGTGGTTAACCCTTACTGATTTGAGTGTTACTTTTATGTTAGGAATCGATCTAAATGCTCCGGATCAACATTAACTTCCGAGGTTAGTTTAATTTCTATTCGAAGCCCTTCAAGTATGTAAGTAGTGGATTTAAAAAAATTAGATCTGATTCTTCAGTTTAATTCTTCTATTTGGCTAAACTTATAAAGGGAATTAGGGACTGATTTTAATTCATCTTTTTGTTCATCTCGTGTACAGATTAAATTGACCGAGTCTAGACTTAAGATCTAGGAGTTGCGGATTAAGCAGTAGTGCACTGATTTAGCTTTAATCAAGTGTGGGTTCTAAACTGTGTGTGATTGTATAATGATCTATAATTGTATTTGGTAGTTGAAATTTTGTGCACGGCCAAATGGTCAGTGAAATTGGTAAATTGGTTGATTTAGGTAAGTAAATTAACTAAGTGGTGTGTTTATTAAATATGTTTCAGGAATTGAATTTTTGCATGACTTGAAATATGACGATTGTGATATTGAGTATTGTTGCATTGCAAGCATGCCATTAATTAAAATTGAATTGATTGAAGCATTAAAGTATGTCATTCTTATTAATATATGGAAAGTATGATAAGAATGAATCCTTTCATTGAAAAGTATGTCATATTGCATTGCATGGGGTAGATTTTTATGGATGACGAAGGAGTTCCGGGGTTATTGGCAGTATACTCGCAATCATTGGTTAATCAGTATACTGCATCAAAGTATTAAGAAGATTGGCAGCTTGTTTGTAGTTGATATTGGTGATTTATTTGCAACTTCAATTGGCAGTTTTAACTGTAAGATTGATATTGGTGGATCAACCACAATAACCTTCGACTCCAATTGTTTCGTGTTCCGTTGACAAGTTCTAGGGAATTGTAACACCACAACCCCGGCCTAAACATTAAATTCAATTAAAAATCCAGGATTGAAAATATGTCGTATTTACCCAAAAATCTTATTATTTGAAAAATATCTTACTTAGATGTTTTATAGTAAAAAACATTGTTTGTTTTCATTTTCTAAAACATATAACTATCCTGTGGAATTCTTAGAAAGTCAAATTTTGTTAAAACACAGTTTGTTATTTTAAAATCTATTGTTTCAATGAAAAATGAACATTGTCGATAAAACATTTAAACAGATCATGCAAAAATCGACAATAAAGTTCAAAACTAAAACAATCCAAAATATTCAAAATGGTCCAAAATTTACAAAACATTCAAACCTAACTTTAAATAAATTAGATTTACGAAAATATTGTTATGACAGAGATCCCGTCTCACCAACCCGCCTAAGTCTGAAGGTTACCTAAAAGTGATAGACAAATAGAATGTAAGTTTTTGAAACTTAGTGTCCAACATATTGTACAGAAATCAAACAAGTATATATATCAAAAACATAATTTATCAGAGCATAACAGATACAGATACAAATAATCCTACCCCTATCTGCTACACAACATCTCCGGCCATCCCAATACACCTCATAGGGTATTATATACCCATCCAACCCTACACACCGCTTAGTGTCATTCTGACACTTTTCAATATACTTGCAGCTGAACTACAAGTGTATTAGGTGATTCATCGCCGTTTATACAAACATATATATATGTGGCTGAGCCACTAAATACGACAGGTTATTACATTGCCACACTTCCGTCACATATCAAATCCTATCCCAGATGCAAATGTAGTACTAACAGCTATCACATATACTAACAATGTACATGCTTATAATGACAGATACTGAACATGTATAATGTTTTTCAGAATAAACATGACATATTACAGGTTTTACCCATTCATATTACTTCAAACATACGTATTTATATCCAATTTACACTACCAGATGCTCAAAATTTTTGTTTTAAAGCTTATTTAATAGCATACCGACCTTACGGAAGGCCTACAAAAGATCCAAACGATGTTTACAACCCTAGGGAAAAATCAGAAATTTTGGGCCCACACGGCCCAAATAGCCTAAACTATGTTCTCATACGATCCATCACACGGTCTATCACACAACTGTGTGTCACAAACGACTTACCATACAGCCTAGTACACGATTGTGTGGCGCCGACTATGTAATTTTTCAGCTTTCATCATTCGTTGTTTTTCGTGGTTTTTGTTACACACCTTGATTGACTCTGATGTAATCCAAGAATCGAGTAATCCAATACCTAATTGAAAAAAAACACAAATCAAGTAACATGTTCCTTAACCTAATCTAATTACAAAATAGACAATCACAAAGGACAACCTATGCCAATTGAAGTCCAACACAACAGTAAGCGACTTACCCCCAAAGAATAGCGAACACCACAGAACTAATTTGTCGGAGGATCAATCATCTCATGAATATCACCTAGAATACCTTAAGATTAATATGAAATAACGCATCACACACAAACCCATATGAAAAAGAAAAGAAAACAACCCATAAAAAAAGAAGAAAAAATTACCAAATAATTAAAAACACGTTATTACTCAAACGTGTAGCAAACGAATACTCACACCACCACAAAATTGAAGATCACACAGACCATGAAACAGAAAGCAAAGGAAATTTTGAGTAAAAAGCAAAAGAAAGGAAGGAACCAAAGAAACAGATTGCAAATCTTTTTTTGGAAACAAACAAAAACACAAAAAAAAGTTAAATGGAAATAATGGGAAACATAAGGAATTAGGAATTTTGGCAAATAGAAAAGAAAAATAAATTAAATTAAATTAAAATAACAAAAAGAATATCAAAATAAAAATATCTTTAATTAACTAACATAATCCCAAACCAACTTGATATTCTGATAACTTATCAGATTTTCCTCACACACAAAGTTCAATTAGACCACAACCACTACATGGTCGGTTCAAATGAGAATAGAAAAAATATTTTCAATTCGCTCACGCAGGGACTTGAACACAAGACCAGAGCATGAGCTAACACATTACCATTAAACTAGCAGGCTCAGTATGATACAAGTCGAAAGAAAATAATATTTAAGCCCAACGAACAGAAATAAGGCTAAGAGTAAAAATATTTAAATTTTCCAAAAAACGAGATTCGAACCCAAAACCCCAAACTCACAATCAAGGCCACAACCACTAAAGCAAATACTTAATTAATGGCAAAAATTAACAAAATAGAAATTCATAGTTTTGGGACGTTACAACTCTACCCCTAAAAGAAATTTCGGCCTTGAAATTACCTGATTCAAACAGATACAGATATTGCTATCGAATCAAATCCTTAAGTTCCAAGTGGCTTCCTCAGTGCCATGATTCTGCCACTGAACCTTAACCAAAGGAATAGACTTCCTTCTTAAGACTTTAACTTCTCGATCCAGATCTGAATCGATCCTCTTCAAAGGTCAAATTAGGTCTTACCTCTATCTCTTCAAAAGATGCGATATGAAATGGGTCAAACCATATCGTTTCAACATAGAGACGTGGAACACATCATGAATACGATCCAACTCCGGAAGTAGCTCTAACTGATAGGGGACCAGCCCCACATGTTCTAGAACCTGATACGGCCCGATGAACTTAGAGCTCAACTTGTCCTTACGACCGGACCGTAGAACTTTCTTCAATGAAGATGCCTTCAAAAAGATACAATAACCCGCATAATACTCAATATCTCTTCTCTTCAGATCTGAATATGACTACTATATATCAAAAGCCACCTTACGTCGATCTTGAATCAATCTAATCTTATCTTTGGTCTCAGAAACCAACTCAGGACCCAAAACTCATCGCTCACCCAACTCAGTCCAACACAACGGAGTATGACACTTACAACAATACAGAACCTCGTAAGATGCCATTTCAATACTAGACTAGAAACTGTTATTATATCCGAACTTAGCTAATGGAAGAAACTCCTCCCAACTACCTTGGAAGTTGATCACACAACTCTATAACATGTCCTCCAGTATCTGAATCACCCGTTCAGATTGTCCATCTGTTTGAGGATGGAATCCAACACTAAAATCTAATCTAGAACCCAAAGCCTCATGAAACTTACTCTAAAATTGAGAAGTGAAGAGAGTATCCCTATCAGAAATAATTGAGACCGGAATGCCATGAAGTCTAACTATCTCAGAAACATATAACTTAGCCAGTTTTTGAATAAAGTAGTTTATCCTGATAGGAATAAAATGGGCAGACTTGATCAAGCGATCCACGATTACCCAATAGAATCCTTCTTAGTGGGTGTTAAGGGCAACCCACTAATGAAGTCCATATGCATCCATTCTAATTTACAAAGGGGAATCTTAATAGTTTGAAGTAAACCCGAAGGTAGTTGGTGCTCAGCCTTAACTTGCCGGTAAGTCAGACATTGAGAGACGAAATCTGTTACCTCCCGTTTTAAACTAGACCACCAGTACAACTCTCGAAGATCCCGATACATCTTATTCCTGTCAAGATGTATAACATAATGGCTACTATGTGCTTCTTGTAGAATAGATTACCTCAAATCAGAATCACTAGGCACACGAACCCAGCCTCAAAAACACAAAACCCCATCATATCATAGTTCAATCCAAAGTCAGAAGTACTACCATCCTCAGCGTGATGGAATCACAAAACCAAATAATCATCCCCCAACTGTTTAACATGAATCTGATCAACCCAAGTTGGCTTAACTTGCAACTCAGCTAATAGACTTCCATTATCAAATAGACTTAGCGAGCAAACATCTCCCTCAAATCAGACATTGCTCTACGACTAAGAGCATCAACCACCAACTGGTCTTACCGGGATGATACATAATAGTGATGGTGTAGTCCTTAAGCAACTCAATCCGCTACATTGTCTAAGGTTCAAATCCTTTTTAGTAAGGAGATACTTGAGGCTCTTGTGATCGGTGTAAATGAAACACCTTTCACCATATAGATAATGCCTCCAGATTTTAAGACAAAGACAACCGCAGCTAACTCAAGATCATGCATGGTATATTTGCCTTCTTGTGACTTAAGTTGTTAGGATGCATAAGCCACTACCTTACCATCTTGCATCAGAACACAACTCAAACCAACATGTGATGCATCACTATAAACCATGAACTCTTTGTTGGATTCAAGTTGTATCAGAATAAGAGTCTGAGTTAAAATAGATTTGAGCTTTGCAAAGCTCAATTGCTGCTCATTAATCCAAATAAATGATACGTTCTTACGCAAAAAACTTAGTTAGAGGAGTTGCGATAATCGAAAACTCCTCGACAAACCTCCAATAATAACCTGCTAACCCAGAAAAGCTACAGATCACAAACACATTTCTAAGTGTTTCCATTCAAGCACAACCTCAATTTTCTTAGGATCAACTTGGATCCCCTCGGTAGAAACGACATGACCCAGAAAAGTTACCTCCCTTAACCGAAATTTGTAATTGCTCAATTTAGTGTAGAGCTTCTTCTCACAAAGTATCTACAAAACTACTCTAAGATGTTCATCATGATCATCCTCAATCTTAGAGTATACCAATATGTCATCGATGAAGACCACTAAGAACTAATCCAAACACGTTCAGAAAAACTCGGTTCATAAGGTCCACGAATGCAGTTAAAGCATTCGTTAACCCAAAAGGCATGACTAAGAACTCGTACTGCTCGTAACAAGTCCTAAAAGTAGTCTTATGAACATCGACCTCCTTAACCTTAAGCTATGGTAACCAGAACATATCTATATTGGAACTCGGAACCACAAAAAATTGATCAAAAAAGTCGTCAATTTATTCAGCTCCAGTAGTCCACACACATTCCATTGTACCATCCTTTTTCTTACAAACAGAATATGTGCTCCCCGCGGACACTCTAGCCGAATGAACCCTCAATCGAAAGTTCCTGAGCTGAGCCTTTAATTCCATAGCTTCTTTGGTGCATGTGTAGGGAAATGGACTAAAGCTTACCTGGTAGAAGCTCAATACAAAATTCAACCTTCCTATCCGGAGAACTCTAGTAACTCCTCCAAAAAACATCCAAAAATTCCTTAACTGTACGAATATCCTCAACAAAGAACAACAGAAGTTGAATCACACACATAGGCTAGAAGTGCCTCACATCCTTTCCGAACTAATTTTCGCCATAAGAGCGGAGATCACATTAGAGAGGTAATCTCGACACTCGCCAATCGTAACTACGTCTACACATCTTTAGATTTAAGAACCACCTTTTTGTAGCACAGTCTAAGCTAAATCGGTGCTCCACATCTAATCCATACCTAGAATTAAATCAAATTCCTTGAATGGCAATTCCATTAAATTAGCCAGAAACTGACCCTTTGTATCTTCAGCGGTACTCTCCTATAGATCTTATTAAACCATACTAACTAACCCAGTTGACTGATTACAGTAACCTCACTAGAAGTGCTCTCAAAAAAGTACCCAAGTTCACAGAACAAAACTAGCTATATAGGAATGTGGTGATCCTATATCTATCAATGCAAATACGGTACAGAATCAAGGAAAAATGTACTAGCGATAACATCTGCGGCGTCTCTATCCTCATGAGTCTAGCTACATATACCAGTGCAGGTATCTAGCCTCAGTTTGATTAGCAACTCGGGCCAGTGCTCTTTGCCCTCAACCCACACCACTACTACCCCTAGTCAGTCCACAGCCCCTAGGTGGTTGTTGTACTGCCCTTTGCGGCTAACCCAACATGGAGCTGGAGCTTGCAGCCTGATCAGAGCGTTGTGGACAATCCCTGATATGATGCTCTATAGACTCACATCTCAAGCAAGCTCCTAACCTCCTCCAACACTCGCCCAGATAGCGCCTACCACAATCTCCACATTCTGAACCACAATAGGAGAACGGGTCCTTAACCCTCCAAGGCCCATCAAATATGGTTCGTTCTTAGGCCTCTTATAGAACTAGGGCCCTGAATCCTCTTATTTTTACCCCTCTCATGTCCCTTTTTTGCACTCCTGGCTTTAACCTCCTCACACTTCCTGTCTTGTCCACCGAGGCAGTAAAAACCTACTCCCTCTACGGAACTATCAAACTTGAGGTCATACCTTAACCCTTTCTCGAAGTGGATACACTTATCATAGTCTACTGACACCAACCCACGAGCATATCTGCTCAGTCTTAGAAATTTTGCCTCTTACCAACCATGGTTCTATTCCTTAGTAAGACCATAAACTCTATTACGAGCATCACATAATTGCCCTACATATTTACTCTAGAAGGCGTTCTTAATAATCTCTATAATCTGATTGGCTGAGTACCTCCTCAATCGTCAACCAACATTGGTATGCCTTATGTGAACAAGGATACTGCACCCTCAATTTTGCTCAAGGTGCAATCATATCGTCATGATTTTTCTATGGCTTCAGCAATATTCGCACAGTCGGGTGACTCCCAATTCACTCTAAATAATTTTGTTACTGTTGGACCAGGTCTTTCGTTTAAATCTGGCTCTCGTCATCCCTAACCGTCTAATTCTAAGGCCCAGTATCAGTAGTAGGTGTACCCGACATTTCACTTGTATCCAAATTGGGCATCCTGCCATCAAGGTTCAGCCCGAGCCCTTCGTTGGTGCCCGATGCACACACGAGTACCGCATCCATGAGTTTCACGTGCACTCATAATTTTTTTTATATACGTTACAAAGTTTTATGTATTAGTTCTGATATTTATTAACAGATATTTTATTCTCAAAAAATTCAGAAGAATTTACAGGGTTTTGTTACAGTCTAACAATTTCAGAGTAGCTATAATTATTATACAGTTTCCTAAACTAAGAGTTTAACTAAGTTAGAAGTACTTACAGGTTTGGCGCCGGAGACTCAAAATTTCATAGACTTATTTTTTAGATTAAAGCAGAAATGGGTTTTGTTCGGAAAATAATTTTCACAAAATTTTGAACTTAAAATTTCACAGCCCAAGTTTTGCAACCTGGCTCTGATATCACCAAATGTACCACCCAACCCCAGCCTAAACGTTATAACCAAATCTGGAGATGTTACCATAAATTTGATTGAAAATTCAAGATTTGTTTATTTTGAAAATATGTCGTATCCTCATATTACCCAAAAATCTGGTTATTTGAGAACATATCTTACTTAGATGTTTTACAGTAAATGTTTTTTGTTTTCATCTTCTAAAACGTATAACTTTGGAAATCCGTTGTTTTGATGAAAATGAACATTGTCAAGAAAATGTTTTAAACTGATCATGCAGAAATTGAAAATAAAGTACAAAACCAAAACAGTCTAAAATGTTCAAAACATTCCAAAATTTACAAAAATTTCAAACCCAAATTTAAATAAATTAAATTTACAAAATATTGTTATGACCAAGCTCCCGTCGTACCAACCTGCCCAAGTCTAGGGGTTACCTAAAAGTGATAGATAAACAGAATGTGAATTTTGAAACTCAGCGTGCAACATATTGTACAAAAATCAAACAAATGTATTTATAGGTATACAGATTAGAAGCAGAATTTATTAGAGCATAACAGATACAAATACAACAATCCTACCCTATCTGCTACACACAATCTCCGACCATCCCAACGCAGCACATAGGGTATTATATACCCATCCAACCCTACACAGTGCTTAATGTCGATATGACACTTTTCAGAAAACTTGCAGCTGAGCTGCCAGTGTATTAGACGATTCATCACAGTTTACAGAAACATATATATATGTGGCTGAGCCACCAAATACAGCATGTTATTACACTTGTAACACCCCAAATTTAGCCTAGACGTTATGGTCGAATTTGGCGTGCCACATTGAAGTGTCTTTCGAAAAGAGAACTCGTTGGTAAAAAATTATTTCTAAGTACATAAAAACCCCTTTTATTATTAATTAACCAATTAACTAGTCAAAAAAATTTTCTTGTTATCTGATATTGATTTAATAAGTTTGTCTAAAATCACGAAAGCTTTTTAAACTTTATTGTTAAAAACTCGT
>NW_024403189.1:0-21505 GCF_007990345.1 Gossypium hirsutum | reverse complement strand
TAGAGAGAGATTCTGGGAGGCTAGTGATTTATTACTGGATGGTCAGTTTGTGAGCACGGATTTTTTACCTGCGTTAGTATGCAGAACGGGGTCGTGAGTTCGCCTACAATAATCAGGTTTTCCCAATTCTATATGCATCTGATGGCACTTCGCTCTTATGGTCTAGTGTCATACTCTGTTATATTAGATGAGTTGGTGAGCGAGGTTTTGGTCCTGAGTTGGTTCCGAGACTGAAGATAATTTAGCTAATTTGGGATCTCTGAAGGCGTCTTCTGATGATAGGTCTTAGCAATCTGAAGTCGGTATTCAGTATGGGCTTTGTTTTCTTAGGTACTCGTGGAAAAGGTACTACGGTTCGTTGACCAGTCGCTTTTTATTCTGTTCAGATGACTACTCTTGGAAAGTAGTGAAGCTCTACTTTCTAGATGTAGATGCATGGGGTCATTTATATCCTTTTGGACCTCTCTTCACAAGTTGGTTCGAGATTGAACTTCAGTATGCGTTCCTTCAGACGATGGTCATTTATAGGGTGATTCATATACTAGAGGAATATTTGGAGTATGTGATTTATTCTGAGGTAGTTGAGAGGATTTTTTACGTTAGTTTGTTCGTCTACAATAATGTTTCCAATGCATCTCATGGCACCTTACGAGGCTCTATATGGTCATAAGTGTCATACTCTGTTATATTAGACTGAGTTGGGTAAGCGACGGGTTTTGGGTCCTGAGTTGGTTTCCGAGACTGAAGATAATGTTTAGACTAATTTGGGATCATCTGAAGGCGTCTTCTGATAGATAGAAGTCTTATGCAAATCTGAAATCAGAGATATCAAGTACTCTATGGGGGACTTTGTATTTCTTAAGTAACTCCGTGGAAAGGTTCTTCCGGTTCGCTTGACCAAGTCCGCTCATTTATTCTGTTCAGATGGACTACTCTTGCAAAAGTAGTGAAGCTCTACATTTCTGAGATTGTAAGACTGCATGGGGTTCCAATTTCAATAATCTCTGATATGGATCCTCTCTTCACTTCACGGTTCTAGAAGAAACTTCACAAGGCTCTGGTCGAGATTGAACTTCAGACTGCGTCCTCTCAGACCGATGGTCAATTGAGGGGATTCATATACTAGAGGATATGATTTGAGCTATGTGATTTATTTCTGGGTAGTTGGAGATTTTTTACCGTTAGTTGAGTTCGCCTACAATAACAGTTTCCAATCTAGCATTAGATGGCACCTCGAGCTCTATATGGTCATAAGTGTCATTCTTTATATTAGACTGAGTTGGGTGGCGACGGTTTTGGGTCCTGAGTTGGTTTCCGAGACTGAAGATAATGTTAGACTATTTGGGATCTCTGAAGGCGTCTTCTGATAGATAGAAGTCTTATACAAATCTGAAAATCAGAGATATCAATACTCTATGGGGGACTTTGTATTCTTAAGGTAACTCCGTGGAAAAGGTTCTACGGTTCGGTGACCAAGTCCGTCATTTTATTTCTTTTCAGATGGACTACTCTCTGCAAAAGTTAGTGAAGCTCTACATTTCTGAATTGTAAGACTGCATGGGGTTCCAATTTCATAATCTCTGTATGGATCCTCTCTTCACTTCAGGTTCTAAAGAAACTTCACAAGGCTCTGGGTTCGAGATTGGACTTCATACTGCGTTCCATCCTCAGACCGATGGTCATTTGAGAGGGTGATTCATATACTAGAGGATATGATTTGGAGCTATGTGATTTATTCTGAGTAGTTGGGAGGATTTTTTACCGTTAGTTGAGTTCGCCTACAATAACAGTTTCCAATCTAGCATCTGATGGCACCTTACGAGGCTCTATATGGTCATAAGTGTCATACTCTGTTATATTAGACTGAGTTGGGTGAGCGACGGGTTTTGGTGCTGAGTTGGTTTCCGAGACTGAAGATAATGTTAGACTAATTTGGGATCGTCTGAAGGCGTCTTCTGATAGATAGAAGTCTTATGCAAATCTGAAATCAGAGATATCAAGTACTCTATGGGGGACTTTGTATTTCTTAAGGTAACTCCGTGGAAAAAGGTTCTACGGTTCGCTTGACAAGTCCGCTCATTTTATTCCTGTTCAGATGGACTACTCTCTGAAAAGTAGTGAAGCTCTACATTTCTGAGATTGTAGACTGCATGGGGTTCCAATTTAATAATTCTATATGGATCCTCTCTTCACTCACGGTTCTAGAAGAAACTTCACAAGGCTCTGGGTTCGAGATTGAACTTCAGTACTGCGTTCCATCCTCAGACCGATGGTCAATTTGAGAGGGTGATTCATATACTAGAGGATATGATTTGGAGCTATGTGATTTATTTTGAGGTAGTTGGGAGGATTTTTTACCGTTAGTGAGTTCGCCTACAATAACAGTTTCCAATCTAGCATCTAGATGGCACCTTACGAGGCTCTATATGGTCATAAGTGTCATACTCTGTTATATTAGACTGAGTTGGGTGAGCGACGGGTTTTGGGTCCTGAGTTGGTTTCCGAGACTGAAGATAATGTTAGACTAATTTGGGATCGTCTGAAGGCGTCTTCTGATAGATAGAAGTCTTATGCAAATCTAAATCAGAGATATCAAGTACTCTATGGGGGACTTTGTATTCTTAAGGTAACTCCGTGGAAAAAGGTTCTACGGTTCGCTTGACCAAGTCCGCTCATTTTATTCTGTTCAGATGGACTACTCTCTGCAAAAGTTAGTGAAGCTCTACATTTCTGAGATTGTAAGACTGCATGGGGTTCCAATTTCAATAATCTCTGATATGGATCCTCTCTTCACTTCACGGTTCTAGAAGAAACTTCACAAGGCTCTGGGTTCGAGATTGAACTTCAGTACTGCGTTCCATCCTCAACCGATGGTCAATTTGAGGGGTGATTCATATACTAGAGGATATGATTTGGAGCTATGTGATTTATTTCTGAGGTAGTTGGGAGGATTTTTTACCGTTAGTTGAGTTCGCCTACAATAACGTTTCCAATCTAGCATCTGATGGCACCTTACGAGGCTCTATATGGTCATAAGTGTCATACTCTGTTATATTAGACTGAGTTGGGTGAGCGACGGGTTTTGGGTCCTGAGTTGGTTTCCGAGACTGAAGATAATTTAGACTAATTTGGGATCGTCTGAAGGCGTCTTCTGATAGATAGAAGTCTTATGCAAATCTGAAAATCAGAGATATCAAGTACTCTATGGGGGACTTTGTATTTCTTAAGGTAACTTCGTGGAAAAAGGTTCTACGGTTCGCTTGACCAAGTCCGCTCATTTTATTCCTGTTCAGATGGACTACTCTCTGCAAAAGTTAGTGAAGCTCTACATTTCTGAGATTGTAAGACTGCATGGGGTTCCAATTTCAATAATCTCTGATATGGATCCTCTCTTCACTTCACGGTTCTAGAAGAAACTTCACAAGGCTCTGGGTTCGAGATTGAACTTCAGTACTGCGTTCCATCCTCAACCGATGGTCAATTTGAGAGGGTGATTCATATACTAGAGGATATGATTTGGAGCTATGTGATTTATTTCTAGGTAGTTGGAGGATTTTTTACCGTTAGTTGAGTTCGCCTACAATAACTGTTTCCAATTAGCATCTGATGGCACCTTACGAGGCTCTATATGGTCATAAGTGTCATACTCTGTTATATTAGACTGAGTTGGGTGAGCGACGGGTTTTGGGTCCTGAGTGGTTTCCGAGACTGAAGATAATTTTAGACTAATTTGGGATCGTCTGAAGGCGTCTTCTGATAGATAGAAGTCTTATGCAAATCTGAAAATCAGAGATATCAAGTACTCTATGGGGGACTTTGTATTTCTTAAGGTAACTCCGTGGAAAAAGGTTCTACGGTTCGCTTGACCAAGTCCACTCATTTTATTCCTGTTCAGATGGACTACTCTCTGCAAAAGTTAGTGAAGTCTACATTTCTGAGATTGTAAGACTGCATGGGGTTCCAATTTCAATAATCTCTGATATGGATCCTCTTTTCACTTCACGGTTTAGAAGAAACTCACAAGATCTGGGTTCGAGATTGAACTTCAGTACTGCGTTCCATCCTCAGACCGATGGTCAATTTGAAGGGTGATGCATATACTAGAGGATATGATTTGGAGCTATGTGATTTATTTTGAGGTAGTTGGGAGGATTTTTTACCGTTAGTTTAGTTCGCCTACTATAACAGTTTCCAATCTAGCATCTAGATGGCACCTTACGAGGCTCTATATGGTCATAAGTGTATATTCTGTTATATTAGACTGAGTTGGGTGAGCGACGGGTTTTGGGTGCTGAGTTGTTTCCGAGACTGAAGATAATGTTAGACTAGTTGGGATCGTCTGAAGGCGTCTTCTGATAGATAGAAGTCTTATGCAAATCTGAAAGTCTGAGATATCAAGTACTCTATGGGGGACTTTGTATTTCTTAAGGTAACTCCGTGGAAAAAGGTTCTACGGTTCGCTTGACTAAGTCCGCTCATTTTATTCCTGTTCAGATGGACTACTCTCTGGAAAAGGTAGTGAAGCTCTACATTTCTGAGATTGTAAGACTGCATGGGGTTCCAATTTCAAAAATCTCTTATATGGATCCTCTCTTCACTTCACGGTTCTAGAAGAAACTTCACAAGGCTCTGGGTTCGAGATTGAACTTCAGTACTGCGTTCCATCCTCAGACCGATGGTCAATTTTAGAGGGTGATTCATATACTAGAGGATATGAGATGGAGCTATGTGATTTATTTTGAGGTAGTTGGGAGGATTTTTTACCGTTAGTCGAGTTCGCCTACAATAACAGTTTCCAATCTAGCATCTAGATGGCACCTTACGAGGCTCTATATGGTCATAAGTGTCATACTTTGTTATATTAGACTGAGTTGGGTGAGCGACGGGTTTTGGGTCCTGAGTTGGTTTCCTAGACTTAAGATAATGTTAAACTAATTTGGGATCGTCTGAAGGCGTATTCTGATAGATAGAAGTCTTATGCAAATCTTACAATCAGAGATATCAAGTACTCTATGGGGGACTTTGTACTTCTTAAGGTAACTCCGTGGAAAAAGGTTCTACGGTTCGCTTGACCAAGTCCGCTCATTTTATTCCTGTTCAGATGGACTACTCTCTGCAAAAGTTAGTGAAGCTCTACATTTCTGAGATTGTAAGACTGCATGGGGTTCCAATTTCAATAATCTCTGATATGGATCCTCTCTTCACTTCACGGTTCTAGAAGAAACTTCACAAGGCTCTGGGTTCGAGATTGAACTTCAGTACTGCGTTCCATCCTCACACCCATGGACAATTTGAGTGGGTGATTCATATACTAGAGCATATGATTTGGAGCTATGTGATTTATTTCTGAGGTAGTTGGGAGGATTTTTTACCGTTAGTTGAGTTCGCCTACAATAACTGTTTCCAATATAGCATCTCGATGGCACCTTACGAGGCTCTATATGGTCATAAGTGTCATACTCTGTTATACTAGACTGAGTTGGGTGAGCGACGGGTTTTGGGTCCTGAGTTGGTTTCGAGACTGAAGATAATTTTAGACTAATTTGGGATCGTCTGAAGGCGTCTTCTGATAGATAGAAGTCTTATGCAAATCTGAAAATCAGAGATATCAAGTACTCTATGGGGGACTTTGTATTTCTTAAGGTAACTTCGTGGAAAAAGGTTCTACGGTTCGCTTGACCAAGTCCGCTCATTTTATTCCTGTTCAGATGGACTACTCTCTGCAAAAGTTAGTGAAGCTCTACATTTCTGAGATTGTAAGACTGCATGGGGTTCCAATTTCAATAATCTCTTATATGGATCCTCTCTTCACTTCACGGTTCTAGAAGAAACTTCACAAGGCTCTGGGTTCGAGATTGAACTTCAGTACTGCGTTCCATCCTCACACCCATGGACAATTTGAGTGGGTGATTCATATACTAGAGGATATGATTTGGAGCTATGTGATTTATTTCTAAGGTAGTTGGGAGGATTTTTTACCGTTAGTTGAGTTTGCCTACAATAACTGTTTCCAATATAGCATCTCGATGGCACCTTACGAGGCTCTATATGGTCATAAGTGTCATACTCTGTTATATTAGACTGAGTTGGGTGAGCGACGGGTTTTGGGTCCTGAGTCGGTTTCCGAGACTGAAGATAATTTTAGACTAATTTGGGATCGTCTGAAGGCGTCTTCTGATAGATAGAAGTCTTATGCAAATCTGAAAATCAGAGATATCAAGTACTCTATGGGGGACTTTGTATTTCTTAAGGTAACTCCGTGGAAAAAGGTTCTACGGTTCGCTTGACCAAGTCCACTCATTTTATTCCTGTTCAGATGGACTACTCTCTGCAAAAGTTAGTGAAGTACTACATTTCTGAGATTGTAAGACTGCATGGGGTTCCAATTTCAATAATCTCTGATATGGATCCTCTTTTCACT
Source organism: Gossypium hirsutum (assembly GCF_007990345.1). Classification (NCBI taxonomy): domain Eukaryota; kingdom Viridiplantae; phylum Streptophyta; class Magnoliopsida; order Malvales; family Malvaceae; genus Gossypium; species Gossypium hirsutum. The sequence goes on along the minus strand of NW_024403189.1, from coordinate 15,084 downwards.
TCACGGTTTAAGAAGAAACTACACAAAGATCTGGGTTCGAGATTGAACTTCAGTACTGCGTTCCATCCTCAGATCGATGGTCAATTTGAAAGGGTGATGCATATACTAGAGGATATGATTTGGAGCTATGTGATTTATTTTGAGGTAGTTGGGAGGATTTTTTACCGTTAGTTTAGTTCGCCTACTATAACGGTTTCCAATCTAGCATCTAGATGGCACCTTACGAGGCTCTATATGGTCATAAGTGTCATATTCTGTTATATTAGACTGAGTTGGGGGAGCGACGGGTTTTGGGTGCTGAGTATGTTTCCGAGACTGAAGATAATGTTAGACTAGTTTGGGATCGTCTGAAGGCGTCTTCTGATAGATAGAAGTCTTATGCAAATCTGAAAATCAGAGATATCAAGTACTCTATGGGGGACTTTGTATTTCTTAAGTAACTCCGTGGAAAAAGGTTCTACGGTTCGCTTGACCAAGTCCGCTCATTTTATTCCTGTTCAGATGGACTACTCTCTGCAAAAGTTAGTGAAGCTCTACATTTCTGAGATTGTAAGACTGCATGGGGTTCCAATTTCAGTAATCTCTGATATGGATCCTCTCTTCACTTCACGGTTCTAGAAGAAACTTCACAAGGCTCTGGGTTCGAGATTGAACTTCAGTACTGCGTTCCATCCTCACACCGATGGACAATTTGAGTGGGTGATTCATATACTAGAGGATATGATTTGGAGCTATGTGATTTATTTCTGAAGTAGTTGGGAGGATTTTTTACCGTTAGTTGAGTTTGCCTACAATAACTGTTTCCAATATAGCATCTCGATGGCACCTTACGAAGCTCTATATGGTCATAAGTGTCATACTCTGTTATATTAGACTGAGTTGGGTGAGCGACGGGTTTTGGGTCCTGAGTTGGTTTCCGAGACTGAAGATAATTTTAGACTAATTTGGGATCGTCTGAAGGCGTCTTCTGATAGATAGAGGTCTTATGCAAATCTGAAAATCAGAGATATCAAGTACTCTATGGGGACTTTGTATTTCTTAAGGTAACTCCGTGGAAAAAGGTTCTACGGTTCGCTTGACCAAGTCCGCTCATTTTATTCCTGTTCAGATGGACTACTCTCTGCAAAAGTTAGTGAAGCTCTACATTTCTGAGATTGTAAGACTGCATGGGGTTCCAATTTCATTAATCTCTGATATGGATCCTCTCTTCACTTCACGATTCTAGAAGAAACTTCACAAGGCTCTGGGTTCGAGATTAAACTTCAGTACTGCGTTCCATCCTCACACCGATGGACAATTTGAGTGGGTGATTCATATACTAGAGGATATGATTTGGAGCTATGTGATTTATTTCTGAGGTAGTTGGGAGGATTTTTTACCGTTAGTTGAGTTCGCCTACAATAACTGTTTCCAATATAGCATCTCGATGGCACCTTACGAGGCTCTATATGGTCATAAGTGTCATACTCTGTTATATTAGACTGAGTTGGGTGAGCGACGGGTTTTGGGTCCTGTGTTGGTTTCCGAGACTGAAGATAATTTTAGACTAATTTGGGATCGTCTGAAGGCGTCTTCTGATAGATAGAGGTCTTATGCAAATCTGAAAATCAGAGATATCAAGTACTCTATGGGGGACTTTGTATTTCTTAAGGTAACTCCGTGGAAAAAGGTTCTACGGTTCGCTTGACCAAGTCCGCTCATTTTATTCCTGTTCAGATGGACTACTCTCTGCAAAAGTTAGTGAAGCTCTACATTTCTGAGATTGTAAGACTGCATGGGGTTCCAATTTCAATAATCTCTGATATGGATCCTCTCTTCACTTCACAGTTCTAGAAGAAACTTCACAAGGCTCTGGGTTCGAGATTGAACTTCAGTACTGCGTTCCATCCTCACACCGATGGACAATTTGAGTGGGTTATTCATATACTAGAGGATATGATTTGGAGCTATGTGATTTATTTCTGAGGTAGTTGGGAGGATTTTTTACCGTTAGTTGAGTTCGCCTACAATAACTGTTTCCAATATAGCATCTCGATGGCACCTTACGAGGCTCTATATGGTCATAAGTGTCATACTCTGTTATATTAGACTGAGTTGGGTGAGCGACGGGTTTTGGGTCCTGAGTTGGTTTCCGAGACTGAAGATAATTTTTGACTAATTTGGGATCGTCTGAAGGCGTCTTCTGATAGATAGAAGTCTTATGCAAATCTGAAAATCAGAGATATCAAGTACTCTATGGGGGACTCTGTATTTCTTAAGGTAACTCCGTGGTAAAAGGTTCTACGGTTCGCTTGACCAAGTCCACTCATTTTATTCCTGTTCAGATGGACTACTCTCTGCAAAAGTTAGTGAAGTACTACATTTCTGAGATTGTAAGACTGCATGGGGTTCCAATTTCAATAATCTCTGATATGGATCCTCTTTTCACTTCACGGTTTAAGAAGAAACTACACAAAGATCTGGGTTCGAGATTGAACTTCAGTACTGCGTTCCATCCTCAGACCGATGGTCAATTTGAAAGGGTGATGCATATACTAGAGGATATGATTTGGAGCTATGTGATTTATTTTTGAGGTAGTTGGGAGGATTTTTTACCGTTAGTTTAGTTCGCCTACTATAACAGTTTCCAATCTAGCATCTAGATGGCACCTTACGAGGCTCTATATGGTCATAAGTGTCATATTCTGTTATATTAGACTGGGTTGGGTGAGCGACGGGTTTTGGGTGCTGAGTATGTTTCCGAGACTGAAGATAATGTTAGACTAGTTTGGGATCGTCTGAAGGCGTCTTCTGATAGATAGACGTCTTATGCAAATCTGAAAATCAGAGATATCAAGTACTCTATGGGGGACTTTGTATTTCTTAAGGTAACTCCGTGGAAAAAGGTTCTACGGTTCGCTTGACCAAGTCCGCTCATTTTATTCCTGTTCAGATGGACTACTGTCTGCAAAAGTTAGTGAAGCTCTACATTTCTGAGATTGTAAGACTGCATGGGGTTCCAATTTCAATAATCTCTGATATGGATCCTCTCTTCACTTCACGGTTCTAGAAGAAACTTCACAAGGCTCTGGGTTCGAGATTGAACTTCAGTACTGCGTTCCATCCTCACACCGATGGACAATTTGAGTGGGTTATTCATATACTAGAGGATATGATCTGGAGCTATGTGATTTATTTCTGCAGTAGTTGGGAGGATTTTTACCGTTAGTTGAGTTCGCCTACAATAACAGTTTCCAATCTAGCATCTCGATGGCACCTTACGAGGCTCTATATGGTCATAAGTGTCATACTCTGTTATATTAGACTGAGTTGGGTGAGCGACGGGTTTTGGGTCCTAAGTTGGTTTCCGAGACTGAAGATAATTTTAGACTAATTTGGGATCGTCTGACGGCGTCTTCTGATAGATAGAAGTCTTATGCAAATCTGAAAATCAGAGATATAAAGTGTTCTATGGGGGACTTTGTATTTCTTTAGGTATCTCCGTGGAAAAAGGGTTCTACAGTTCGGTTGACCAAGTCCACTCATTTTATTCATGTTCAGATGGACTACTCTCTGCAAAAGTTAGTGAAGCTCTACATTTCTGAGATTGGAAGACTGCATGGGGTTCCAATTTCAATAATCTATGTTATGGATCCTCTCTTCACTTCACGGTTCAAGAAGAAACTACACAAAGCTCTGGGTTCGAGATTGAACTTCAATACTGCGTTCCATCCTCAGACCGATGGTCAATTTGAAAGGGTGATTCATATACTAGAGGATATGATTTGGAGCTATGTGATTTATTTTTGAGGTAGTTGGGAGGATTTTTTACCGTTAGTCGAGCTCGCCTACAATAACAGTTTGCAATCTAGCATCTAGATGGCACCTTACGAGGCTCTATATGGTCATAAGTGTCATACTTTGTTATATTAGACTGAGTTGGGTGAGCGATGGGTTTTGGGTCCTGAGTTGGTTTCCTAGACTTAAGATAATGTTAAACTAATTTTGTAACACCCTGAACCCGAGGCCGTCGCCGGAGTCGAACACGAGGTGTTAACAGACTTCAAACCACTTATTAAAATTTTTCCAGACAAGCTGTCAATCTGCGTACTAGTCGCCTTAAAAACTCATATCTTGAGCTCTGGAACTCAAAATCCAGTTCTGTGAATTTTCCCTGAAACTAGAATCATATTCCCATCTACATATTTTTTTCTAGAATTTTTGGTCTGGCCAATTAGTACAGTTTATTAGTCAAATTCTCTCATGTTACTGGGGTCGACTACACTGACCTTTGCGCATTACGACCTGGATATCTCCCTGTACAGAACTTCCATACTGATGCCGTTTGTTTCTATAGAAACTAGACTCAGAGAGGAATCTATACATATATGGTATGACTCCTAATTATCTCTGGTTAATTTATAATGAATTTCCAAAATCGGAGCAGGGAATCCAGAAACCGTTCTGGCCCTGTCCCACGAGAACCTGATTATCTCTTAACATACTTTCCATATGATCCTTTCGTTACTTCTATATGAAAATAGACTCATCGAACTTCGATTACATAATTTATTCATCAATTAATTCCACTCCTACTATTTTTAGTGATTTTTCAATCTCATGTCACTGCTGCTGCCAGCATCTGTTACGAAAGCAACTATGCCCACTTCGTGTTTACTCCTTGATCTAACTAATAATTCATCATGCATATCACAAATTATGATCATGACTAACCATGCCAAAGGCTAATCATTGTCAAACTTCCCTCTACTACACTATTGCCATATCATGAATTTTAACACCAAAATAATCAACCATGACGTATGGCATAAAAAGGTCGAATTATCAAGATTTGCGACCTAACGTTATGAATCCAAACCCAACCGAATATTTATGCCATTTTCGCATGGCTAAAAGATTACATACCAAAGTTCAAACACAACATAATAGCCTATACATGCCGAAATGTTCTCCTAAGCCAACTAAGAAGAAAGTACCAAAACTTGCTATCCGGTGTGATGACTTCGATGACGGCCCGACCACGCAAAAGGAGATGAGTCCAAGAAACCTAGAATAGGTGACAAGGAAACACCGAGTGAGTTTATAACTCAGTAAGTCATAAGCAATACACTACCATCCATTAATAACATTATCACAAGAGGAAACAAAATGGAACGAGGCTAGTTACTCCATCCATACCGAACCATACCATAGTTCCTCCGACCTATCGGTTCAATCTCATACCAAATCATGCATTCACATTCCATATACTCATCAATAGAATATTCGAGGCATTTTCATAAATCATTTTATTTTCGTTACAATCATACAACTAAACGGCCTTTCACCCATTCCACGATAAATCTTATGTACGTGACTTCAAGTATATTTGTCACATAGGTTCAACTTACCAAGCTCAACTCCAAATATAAACATAGCACCTATTAGCCATGAACTCAAGATACTTACCCGATCCGCTATCCGTGATCGACTCAATAGTGTCGCACACTTAGTGTCCATAATGATTCAAGAATATTTATTAAGTCCGCACACTCAGTGCTATATAATCAACTCGCACACTTAGTGCTACATAATCATACTCGCACACTTAGTGCTACATAGTCAACTCGCACACTTAGTGCTACATAGTCAAACTCGCACACTTAGTGCTACATATTCAATTCGCACACTTAGTGCTGCACAATTTAAACCCGCACACTTAGCGCCAATCTCATGGTCATAAATGTTTATACCCGCACATTTAGTGCCGAGATCAACAACTCAATACATCTCACCTCTTTTCTTTTCATTCAACACTTTGATCACCACATACGTACATGCATATATATATTTATTCATTCCATTCAGTATCATTACATAAACGTTATGACCATTTGAATTAATACCAACTATATGCTTAATGACTTACTTTATGTTGGGTAAGACGGTTCCAACTCGGCTACTCGATGATCTTTTCTTTGCCTTTGCTTGATTCTCTCCCTTTGATGTCTTGATCTATAATAAACACATTTAGTAGTTTAATTTTCTTGCTGGATACTTATGTATAATTTAACGGTTTTCACTCCATTTCACAATTATCCTTGTTCAAAATATCAAAACCTTAACCATATTCGATTAATGCTTCAAGGCCGAATGCATTATCGCTATTATGGTAACCTAGTCTTGAGTATTTTTGATTCTAATATACAACATCATGAATCAACTCAACCTTATAAGCCAATATTACTCCCTTAATCGGTTATCAAGAGTTAACAAAAATAGTATCACAAACATATACACCTATATGGCCGAATATACCAAATTAAATTTGACCTTACGTATGTGATTACCTATAGTTAATATACATCAAATTTCATACATTTAACCCTTAATTTCCACCACATAACAAGCATAAATCGGGTTTATGGATATACCATGGCCGATTCAATCTAATCACTTCCAAAATCATCAACCATTTTCAATGCATATAACATATATAAACATGAATAAGTTTCATATAATCTCTTAACACATTAACTTCTTCCATCAACAACCTTTTGTTTCTTTATCCATCAAAACTTAAAGGAAATAATCAAATTCCTTCTTTAATAGCCATAGCCGAATGGTCCATCCATCCATCAAAGTTTTTTAAAAAGAATTAGCATGGTCTAAGTACGAAACATGATAATTAACCTAAAACAAGCTAAAATTTCACAACTTTAACACAATATACTAACCTTATTAAACATTCAAATGGCCGAAAGTTCTTTGCCCCTATTCCTTCCTTCAATTCGGCCAAGAAGACAAGAATGAAGCCCCTTTTTTTTTTCATCACATTTTCATTCTTTTCTTTTATTTATTAAATCCCATAACCCAATATCAATTTCAACAAATATTTTGCCCATCATCAACCCACCTTGGCCGGCCACTATAAGGAAAATTGGGCAATTTGACATGCAAGTCCACCTTTGTGTTGACATGCACTAATAAGCCCCTTTAAAATTAACCTATCATTTTTCACCATGTCTCATGTTGATCCCTATTTAATAATTCCTCATGCAATTGGCAAAATTAAGGCATGAAACTTCCACATATGCATGTACACACATAATAAACATAGAATATAACAATTAATTATCTTCATAACTCGGTTTTGTGGTCCCGAAACCACTTCCTGACTAGGGTAAATTTTGGGCTGTTACAACTCTCCCCCACTTAAGAAATTTTCGTCCCCGAAAATCTTACCGGTAAATAGGTTTGGGTATCATTCTTTCATCGAGCTCTCGGTTTCCCAAGTAGCTTCCTCGATCCCATGTTTGAGCCATAACACCTTCACTAACGGAACCCTTTTGTTTCGCAACTCCTTCACTTCACGAGCTAGGATACGTATCGGTTCTTCTTCATAACTCATATCGGCTTGAATTTCAACCTCTGATGGGCTAATTATATGCGATGGATCAGATCGATAGCGTCGAAGCATCGAAACATGAAAGACATCGTGAATCTTTTCAAGCTCAGGGGGCAAAATCAATCTATACGCAACTGGCCCCACTCGTTCGGAGATTTCGTACGGCCCAATGAATCTCGGGCTCAACTTGCCCTTACGGCCAAACCTAAGTACCTTTTTCCAAGGCGAAACTTTAAGGAACACTTTATCCCCCACCTGATATTCAATGTCCTTTCGTTTCAGATCCGCATACGATTTCTGACGATCTGTGGCTGCCTTCAGACTTTCGCGGATTACCTTTACTTTCTGTTCGGCATCTTTAATCAAATCAACTCCGAAAACTTTACTTTCACCAAGCTCGGTCCAAAACAATGGTGTACGGCATTTACGACCGTACAAAGCCTCGTAAGGTGCCATCTTAATACTTGATTGAAAACTATTGTTGTAAGCGAATTCAATCAAAGGTACATACCGTTCCCATGAACCACTAAACTCAAGGATGCAGCATCTCAGCATATCCTCGAGTATCTGAATTATCCGCTCGGATTGACCATCGGTTTGGGGATGAAAAGTGGTGCTAAAATGCAGCTTGGTACCCAAAGCTTCTTGCAATTTCTTCCAAAATCGCGAGGTGAATCTCGGATCTCTATCCGACACGATAGAAATAGGTACTCCATGTAATCTCACAATCTGAGAAACATACAATTCGGCTAGTTTATCCAATGAAAAATCCGTACATACAGGGATAAAGTGAGCCGACTTAGTCAGTCTATCGACAACAACCCAAATCGCATCTTTCTTACTCGTCGACAATGGTAACCCAGATACAAAATCCATCGTGACTCGATCCCATTTCCATTCAGGTATCATGATTGGCTGAAGTAATCCCGAAGGCACTTGATGTTCCGCTTTCACTTGTTGACATATTAAACACCTTAAAACAAATTCCGAAATGTCTCGTTTCATGCCCGGCCACCAAAATTGACGTTTCAGATCGTTGTGCATTTTAGTACTACCCGGGTGGATAGACATTCGGCCACTATGAGCCTCATTCAAAATCATCGAAATAAGTTCCGAATTCCTTGGAACACACAAACGACTTCTGAACCTCAAACAATCATCATCATCCATTTGAAACTCCGATTCCTTGTTCGGAACACACTCAGCCTGTTTTGCAACCAATTCATCATCAACTTTCTGGGCTTCACGAATTTGATGAATCAATAATGGTTTGGCTTTTAATTCAGCTACTAACACATTGTCGGGTAGAACAGACAAGTGCACATTCATCGCTCGTAAAGCAAACAGCGATTTTCGGCTTAAGGCGTCCGCAACCACATTAGCCTTTCCCGGGTGGTAATCAATGGCAAGCTCGTAATCTTTCAACAACTCAAGCCAACGTCTTTGTCGCAGATTTAGGTCTCTTTGAGTCATCAAATATTTGAGACTTTTGTGATCCGAAAATACATGGCACTTTTCGCCAAACAAATAATGTCGCCATATTTTCAAAGCAAATACGATGGCGGCTAGCTCGAGATCATGGGTGGGATAATTTCTCTCGTGTGGCTTCAATTGTCTCGACGCATAGGCCACAACTCGACCTTCTTGCATCAATACGCAACCCAACCCGAGTAGGGATGCGTCACTATAAATGACAAACTCTTTGCCTGATTCGGGTTGCACTAAAATTGGAGCTTCAGTCAAATGAGTTTTCAGTTGATCGAAGCCTTTCTGACATTTCTCCGTCCATTCGAACTTAGCATCCTTTTGAAGTAGCTTCGTTATTGGTGTGGCTATCATCGAGAAACCTTTGACAAATCATCGGTAATAACCGGCGAGTCCCAAAAAGCTCCGAACCTCAGTAATATTTCTCGGAGGTTTCCAGTTAAGTATGGCTGAGATTTTGTTCGGGTCAACTCGAATACCCGATGCGGATACCACATGACCCAAGAAGCTAACCTCTCTTAACCAGAACTCACACTTACTGAACTTAGCATATAACTTCTTATCCCGCAAAACTTGCAACATTAATCTCAAGTGTTCAGCATGTTCGATCTCATCTCTTGAATAGACCAAGATGTCATCAATGAACACAACTACGAACCGATCCAAATATGGTCTGAAGATCCGATTCATCAAATCCATAAATACTGCAGGGGCATTAGTGAGCCCAAACGGCATCACTAAGAACTCGTAGTGACCGTACCTCGTTCTGAAAGCAGTTTTGGGTATGTCCGAATCTCGAATTCGCAACTGATAATAGCCCGATCTCAAATATATTTTGAGAACACTGAGGCTCCCTTCAGTTGGTCGAACAAATCATCGATGCGCGGCAACGGATATTTGTTCTTTATCGTCACTTTATTCAGTTGACGATAGTCAACGCACAACCTCATGGTTCCGTCCTTCTTTTTCACGAACAATACTAGTGCCCCCAAGGTGAGAAACTTGGTCGAGCGAAACCTCTATCCGTCAATGCTTGCAACTGAGCTTTCAACTCTTTTAACTCGGTTAGTGCCATACGATACGGAGCTATCGAAATTGGCGTAGTTCCAGGTACAAGCTCAATACCAAACTCTATCTCCCGAACAGGTGGCAAACCCGGTAACTCTTCAGGAAAAACATCCGGGTATTCACAAACCACCAGCATAGATTCGGGTTTCTTTTCTAACTCTTTGTCATCAAGTACATACGCAAGGTATGCTTCGCACCCTTTTCTCACATATTTCTGGGCCAACATTGCTGATATTACAGCTGGCAACCCCCTTAAGTCCGCAGACTCAACTCGGATTATCTCGTTATTTGCGCACCTCAAATCAATAGTCTTGCTTTTGCAATTCACAACCGCATCATGCGCGGTCAACCAATCCAAACCAAGAATAACATCAAATTCGTCAAACGGCAAAAGCATCAAATCGGCCGGAAAACAGGATTCTCGGATTATTAGAGGGCATCTCTTACACACTTTATCAACAAATACGCATTGACCCAAAGGGTTTGACACTCGAATTACGAACTCAGTAGACTCAACAGGTAGAGTCTTACTGGATGCTAAGGTTTCGCATACATATGAATGAGTAGAGCCAGGGTCAATCAATGCAATCACATTAGTATCAAAGAGAGTGAAGGTACCAGTGATGACGTCAGGGGAGGATGCCTCCTCTCGTGCGCGGATGGCATAAGCTCTAGCAGGAGTACGGTTCTCGGCTCGAACAGCCGTATCAGAGGCCCCTCTCTGACTACCACCCCTACCTCCCAAAATTCTCGGTGGTCTACCTCTAGTTGTCACTCCACTAGGTCTTGCACCTTGAATCTTATTCTTCTCATCAAGCTCCGTGCAATCTCTAATGAAGTGGTCCTTCGAACCGCATCCGTAACAGGCCCTGTTAGTAGACTTACCCCAACATTCACCTAGGTGTCGTCTTCCGCATTGGGGACATTCAGGTTTCTCTAGACGATTATTGCCCACACTAGCTACCGAAGTAGCTCGGGAGCCCGTCGATGGTTTTGCTCTGATGGAAATTCCCGCAGTCGTCCTCGACTTATTAGTGTCCTCCTTGAACTTCTTTACAGCTGAGAACGGAGCTTTACCCGTCGATCTTTTACGATAGTCTCTAGCTTCAAATTCAGCCTTCTTCTTCTCCTTTCCAAGTTCTTCCGCCTTGCAGGCTCGTTCGACTAGTGTTACGAATTCTTTTATTTCCAAAATACCCATTAGTAGCTTTAAATCTTCATTCAATCCTTCTTCGAATCTTTTGCACATAGCAACCTCATCAGCTACACACTCCCGGGCATACCTACTGAGTCTCACGAATTCATGTTCGTATTCAGATACTGTCATACGGCCTTGCTTGAGTTCCAAGAATTCCTTACGCTTTTGATCAATGAACCGTTGGCTAATATATTTCTTTCGAAATTCCGTCTGAAAGAAGTCCCAAGTTACTCGTTCGTTCGGGACTATGGAAATCAAGGTCCTCCACCAATAGTAGGCTGAGTCTCGCAACAAAGATACAGCACACTTTAGACATTCATCAGGTGTGCATGACAGTTCATCGAACACCCGAACGGTGTTATCAAGCCAGAACTCGGCCCTTTCAGCATCATCAGTAACTATGGCCCTGAACTCCTCAGCCCCGCGCTTCCTAATCAAGTCTACAGGTGGCTTACTCAGCCTCACAGGATCAGTAACTGATGGCATTACTGGCTCCGGGGGTGGATTATTCAAATTCGGGAATTGTTGGACAGCTGGATTGGTTCGGGCATACTGCGCGACCCACTCATTCATCATGGTAAAGAAGGCTTGTTTAGCCCCCTCACCTTGATTATTCGCAGATGACTGAGGTTCAATAGGTGGTGTCCCTTGTGCAGGAGCAGCCGCTACACTTTCAACGTCATCCGCTAAGATTCTTTCTACACCGGGATCCATTTACTAATCAAAACATAAATTTTAACCGTCAGGAGTCATCACACAGTTAAACATTAACATTCGGCATGTATAGCTAGACTCATACGTGCTATGGTAGTCCTAGAACCGACTAAACCATAGCTCTGATACTAATCAAATGTAACACCCCGAACCCGAGGCCGTCGCCGGAGTCGAACACGAGGTGTTAACAGACTTCAAACCACTTATTAAAATTTTTCCAGACAAGCTGTCAATCTGCGTACTAGTCGCTTTAAAAATCATATCTTAAGCTCTGATACTCAAAATCTAGTTCCGTGAATTTTCCCTGAAACTAGACTCATATTCCCATCTACATATTTTTTTCTAGAATTTTTGGTCTGGCCAATTAGTACAGTTTATTAGTCAAATCTCCCATGTTACTGGGGTCGACTACACTGACCTTTCTGCATTACGACCTGGATATCTCCCTGTACAGAACTTCGATACTGATACCGTTTGTTTCTATAGAAACTAGACTCAGAGAGGAATCTATACATATATGGTATGACTCCTAATTATCTCTGGTTAATTTATAATGAATTTCCAAAGTCGGAGCAGGGATCCAGAAACCGTTCTGGCCCTGTCCCACGAGAACCTGTTTATCTCTTAACATACTGTCCATATGATCCTTTCGTTACTTCTATATGAAAATAGACTCATCGAACTTCGATTACATAATTTATTCATCAATTAATTCCACTCCTACTATTTTAGTGATTTTTCAATCTCATGTCACTGCTGCTGCCAGCATCTGTTACGAAAGCAACTATGCCCACTTCGTGTTTACTCCTTGATCTAACTAATAATTCATCATGCATATCACAAATTATGATCATGACTAACCATGCCAAAGGCTAATCATTGTCAAACTTCCCCCTACTACACTATTGCCATATCATGAATTTTAACACCAAAATAATCAACCATGACGTATGCATAAAAAGTCGAATATCAAGATTTGCGACCTAACGTTATGAATCCAAACCCAACCGAATATTTATGCCATTTTCGCATGGCTAAAAGATTACATACCAAAGTTCAAACACAACATAATAGCCTATACATGCCGAAATGTTCTCCTAAGCCAACTAAGAAGAAAGTACCAAACTTGCTATCCGTGTGATGACTTCGATGACGGCCCGACCACGCAAAAGGAGATGAGTCCAAGAAACCTAGAATAGGTGACAAGGAAACACCGAGTGAGTTTATAACTCAGTAAGTCATAAGCAATACACTACCATCCATTAATAACATTATCACAAGAGGAAACAAAATGGAACGAGGCTAGTTACTCCATCCATACCGAACCATACCATAGTTCCTCCGACCTATCGGTTCATCTCATACCAAATCATGCATTCACATTCCATATACTCATCAATAGAATATTCGAGGCATTTTCATAAATCATTTTATTTTCGTTACAATCATACAACTAAACGGCCTTTCACCCATTCCACGATAAATCTTATGTACGTGACTTCAAGTATATTTGTCACATAGGTTCAACTTACCAAGCTCAACTCCAAATATAAACATAGCACCTATTAGCCATGAACTCAAGATACTTACCCGATCCGCTATCCGTGATCGACTCAATAGTGTCGCACACTTAGTGTCCATAATGATTCAAGAATATTTCTTAAGTCCGCACACTCAGTGCTATATAATCAACTCGCACACTTAGTGCTACATAATCATACTCGCACACTTAGTGCTACATAGTCAACTCGCACACTTAGTGCTACATAGTCAAACTCGCACACTTAGTGCTACATATTCAATTCGCACACTTAGTGCTGCACAATTTAAACCCGCACACTTAGCGCCAATCTCATGGTCATAAATGTTTATACCCGCACATTTAGTGCCGAGATCAACAACTCAATACATCTCACCTCTTTTCTTTTCATTCAACACTTTGATCACCACATACGTACATGCATATATATATTTTATTCATTCCATTCAGCATCATTACATAAACGTTATGACCATTTGAATTAATACCAACTATATGCTTAATGACTTACTTTATATTGGGTAAGACGGTTCCAACTCGGCTACTCGATGATCTTTTCTTTGCCTTTGCTTGATTCTCTGCCTTTGATGTCTTGATCTATAATAAACACATTTAGTAGTTTAATTTTCTTGCTGGATACTTATGTATAATTTAACGGTTTTCACTCCATTTACAATTATCCTGTTCAAAATATCAAACCTTAACCATATTCGATTAATGCTTCAAGGCCGAATGCATTATCGCTATTATGGTAACCTAGTCTTGAGTATTTTTGATTCTAATATACAACATCATGAATCAACTCAACCTTATAAGCCAATATTACTCCCTTAATCGGTTATCAAGAGTTAACAAAAATAGTATCACAAACATATACACCTATATGGCCGAATATACCAAATTAAATTTGACCTTACGTATGTGATTACCTATAGTTAATATACATCAAATTTCAAACATTTAACCCTTAATTTCCACCACATAACAAGCATAAATCGGGTTTATGGATATACCATGGCCGATTCAATCTAATCACTTCCAAATCATCAACCATTTTCAATGCATATAACATATATAAACATGAATAAGTTTCATATAATCTCTTAACACATTAACTTCTTCCATCAACAACCTTCTGTTTCTTTATCCATCAAAACTTAAAGGAAATAATCAATTCCTTCTTTAATAGCCATAGCGAATAGTCCATCCATCCATCAAAGTTTTTTAAAAAGAATTAGCATGGTCTAAGTAAGAACCATGATAATTAACCTAAAACAAGCTAAAATTTCACAACTTTAACACAATATACTAACCTTATTAAACATTCAAATGGCCGAAAGTTCTTTGCCCCTATTCCTGCCTTCAATTCGGCCAAGAAGACAAGAATGAAGCCCCTTTTTTTTTCATCACATTTTCATTCTTTTCTTTTATTTATTAAATCCCATAACCAATATCATTTCAACAAATATTTGCCCATCATCAACCCACCTTGGCCGGCCACTATAAGGAAAATTGGGCAATTTGACATGCAAGTCCACCTTTGTGTTGACATGCACTAATAAACCCCTTTAAAATTAACCTATCATTTTCACCATGTCTCATGTTGATCCCTATTTAATAATTCCTCATGCAATTGGCAAATTAAGGCATGAAACTTCCATATGCATGTACACACATAAAATAGAATTTATC
>NW_024403188.1:0-21513 GCF_007990345.1 Gossypium hirsutum | reverse complement strand
GAGGGATGCCATGAAGTTTACACTTCTTTAAAGAATAAGTCTGCCACATGTGTAGCATCATCTGTTTGTGACAAGGAATAAAATGTACCATCTTTGAAAACCTGTCAAAAACAACAAATATACTATCTCTCCCTTTCTTGTTCGAGGCAACCTAAAATAAAATCCATAGATAAATCTATCCAAGGAGAAGTAGGAATCGTAAAGGAGTGTAAAGGCCATGAGGCATTACCTTAGATTTGCCTGTTTACATGTAATGCACTTGGAACATACATTTTCCACATCTTTCTTCATATGTGGCCAATGAAAGTGTTCTTGCAAGATATCCAGTGTTTTGGCCACTCCAAAATGTCCCATTAAACCCCCACTATGGGCTTCATGAATCAATAAGTCTCTCATGGAACACTTTGGTATGCATAACCTGTTCATATGAAAAAGAAAGCCATCTACAAGAAAATTTATCAAAAGCAGTATGTCCACAATTCTTATAGATATGGCCGAAATCAGCATCATCATCATATAGTTATTAAAGCATATCGTCTAGACAAAGCATCTGCAACTACATTATCTTTACCTGTTTATATTGTATTACATAAGGAAATGTTTCATTGAATTCTACCCATCGGGCATGTCGTTTACTCAATTTACCTTGTCCCTTTAACCATTTAAGGGATTCATGATCTGTATGTATGACAAACTCATTGAGTAGCAAGTAATGTTGCCATACTTGAAGTGCACGAACTAACGCTAATAGTTCTTTGTCATAAGTCGAGGAGTTTAATTGTGCACCATTCAATTTCTCACTAAAATAAGCAATAGGTTGCTTATCTTGCATTAAAACGGTGCTGATTCCAATTCCTGAAGCATCACACTCAAGTTCAAAAGTTTTAGCAAAATCAGGTAATTTAAGCAATGAGCAGAACATAACTTAGCTTTTAGAGTTTGAAAGGCCTTTCAAGGTTTCACCCCATTTGAAACCCACTGATTTCTTTATAACCTCTGTCAATGGGCAGCAATAGTAGAGAAATCTTTCACAAATCGTCTATAAAAACTAGCCAAACCATGGAAAGATCTCACCTCAGTTACCGATTTAGGAGTCGGCCACTCCTTAATTGCCTTGACTTTGTCCTCGTCGACATGAATACCTTGAGCACTAACTATGAAACCTAAAAATATTAGTTTATCACAACAGAATGTGCATTTTTCAAGGTTGGAAAATAATCTTTCAGCTCGTAGAATATTCAAAACGGTTCGAACATGGAAAACATGATCATCTAATGTCTTTGAGTAAATTAAAAATTCATCAAAATAAACTACTACAAATTTACCCAAGTGAAGCCTCTAAACATGATTCATTAATGATAAAGGGTTGCACGCGGAGCAAGATCGAGTTGCCAAGTCACGAGAAACTCCTATGAAAGCTCTAGATGAATCAGATCTGAATTCAAAACAAAGAACAAGATTAAAAGCAAATTAGAATTGAATTGAAATTCCCCAAATTCAATTAAAAGAGCAGCAAGAAACAAAGAAATAGAATAAGCGAATCAAACGGAATTGAAAGTATGGAAAGGATACAAATCTGCAAAGGGATTGATTCGACCAAGAATGACTAATTTTTAGCAATCAATTGATCCCCAAATTGAAAGAGATCCAATCGGCTAAACCCTAGGAATTGGGATTTTTGAGAACGACTCTTTGCTGCCAATGAATGATGATTTAATTCGATTCTTTGAGTTGAATATGGCTGGAAAAACACAAGAAGAACAGCAAACAAATGAGATAAAGAATCGGCACAAGTAGGAATAAAGAAATAAAATGAAACAGCAAGAAATAAAGAAAAGTCCTAAGAACCCTTGAATTCTCGAAAGAATTCACAAATTCCTTCAAACGGCTCTAATCTCCCCTCCAAAGAATATCGATGGCAAGAAGAAGGTTGAAGATGGCTCCCACAATCAAAAGATTGTTAAAACAACTTCTAAAGAAAACTCAAGAGAGAAATCTTGGAGAAAACTCAAAGAAAATTCTGCTCTCTCAAATCTGAAATTTAAGAATGAATCTAAGTGTTATATACAAGGGTGGCTGGCCATGCCTTTAAATAGGCCTCAAGTAATCCTAATCTAACAAGTAACTAATAAAATTAAACCTAATTAATAGAATAAAATAAATTAAGCCATTGAAGGTGATATGGCTTAGGGTGTTTAGTACAAGGCAACTTTAAAGAATCCACCAAATATCTACTCACTACATTCGAGCAACTCCCACTATCAATAATGATTGAACATAAGTTACCTTTAATAAAACATCGAGAATGGAAAATATTGGTCCTTTGGTTGTCATCTTTTCATCTGGATATTAAGTGTTCGGCGAACTACAAGGCACGAAAAATCAGCAAAGTCCCCTCGTTTGGTGGTTCGACCAACTCTTCGCCATTATCACTGTCATCTACAAGTTCTGGCATATCTGGATCTGTTTTATCAGAGTTGGAAGTGTACTCACCATTATTTTTTAGAAGAAGTAATCTCGTGTTAGGGCATTCCCTACTATAATGACCACGCCCTTTGCACTTAAAGCATTCAATCTCACGAGTCCTCTTCGCACTCGAATCACCTAAATTGGGCTGCTTAGAAGGTGTTTGCGTTTTAGCAGGAGCCCTTTTTTCCAATCTGATTATTTACTTCTATTACTCAAAGAAGACTTGTTAGTAACAGAAGGGGATTTCGAACTCTTAAAATCAGAATTGGAGTTGTTACCTCGGTAAAATTGTGAAGTCAAGAAGGAACCAAACCTTTGTTCCTTTAGTTGTTGCTCGATCTCAATGGCTTTATGAACTGCTTCTTCCAAATCAATGTAAGTTTGTAGCCTCAATGTATTAGCTATCGGCCTATTCAAACCATCAATAAATCGAACCATAGTTGTTTCCTCATCCTCCTCCACATTAGCTCTCTGAATGAGCATCTCCATATCCTTAAAATATTCATCCACCGTCCTACTACCTTGGATAAGTCTTCTCAGCTTTGTTTAATTTCTCTATAGTAGTGAGGTGGAATAAACCTTTTACGCATAATCTGTTTCAACTGATCCCATGTCGAAATCTCACCTTCATAATTTTGATGGCGGTTTACCCCAAGTTGAGTCCACCAACTTAATGCATAATCAGAAAATTCCAGTGTTGCTAACGCTACCTTTTCATCATCCGGACATTTATAATACCAAAACATAAGTTCAATCTTAGATTCCCATTCACAATAAGCGCCAGGATCATTCTTACCACAAAATTGGGGAATTGTGAATTTCAGTTTTGCCAAAGAAGGTTGCCCACGATCATGAAATCACCATCCATTCTAGGGACACGTCGAGGGCCGCACCTTTGGGGTTGGTTATCCCTATCTTCTTTGATTGGATCTCGATATTGAGGTTCTTGATTCAATCGCATTCATTGATGGTAATAGTCAAAGCTCGAAGTGCAGCAGCCTGTTCATCCAACTGTTGTTGGAATTTCTTAAATATGTCACCATTATTATCACCTGTAGACATTTTTTTAAAACCTGCAAAACACTCAACACACAAAAATAAAAGTTATCAAACCTCACCGTTAATCACTCAAAAAGGAAAATTTAAATTTCAATGAGCTAGAATTCAGTCTTGTGAGTCCTTTAGGAGAGTTTATATCAACCAATTAGATAGTGGCTGAACCGATCTACCAAAGAATCCTAATTTGCACTAGGATGCCAAAAACTGACGAGACACCAATTGATTCGTGTTGCACGAGGAAGAAGTTTGCACACGTGTAAATTCCTATAACACAAAAACAAGAAGTGTTAGATAACGTAACAGAGAATAAAGCAAACAAATAAACCTCAGCTAAGAATCAATAAAAAATTCTGAACAGAAAAACTCCGAAAAACTTGAGTAACTTGACAACTTCGTTCAAGCGTTCCGTCTCAAAAATCACGAAATAAATATGAGTTCCTTTATATTTAATTTTTGATCTGGAAAGTTTGGGCACCAAATTCAACTGCTGAATCTTTTTTTAATTTTATGAATTATTTTTTGATTTTTTTTGACTTTTGACTGTTTGCGAGATAATTTTATATTCAATCACAGTGCGATAAATATGTATGTAAAATTTCAGATCAATTGGACAACGTTTACCCACTTAAATGAATTTTTTCGAACAATTTTTCTGGGTAAAACTGCTGTTTTTGGGTTTAAAAAATTGAGATCAGGTTTAGAAATCAACCAAGAACACCCCCAAAACGCCCAAAAATCTGATACCAAATGATATGGGTTTGCACGGACTAAATCGAGTTCCAAGTCACGGGAAACTCTACGAAAGCTCTAAAACGACAGATCTGGAAATTAAAACAAAAGAACAAGGATTAAACTAATCAGATCTGAAATTAATCCCCAAATCAATAATGAGAAGCAAGGAACAAAGAAACGACTGAATAAAATGTATTCGGAGTTCCAAGAAGATGAAATCGAACTCCAATAGTGAAATCCCACAAGCGAAATCTCCAAGAACACCAAACAATAAGTAGATTGAAACAATCAGATTTTTTTTTAAATTGAAAGATAAGGATTGGGTGGCAAAAGAAAGAAAGAAATAGATAAATTGAACGGTTCAAAAGTGTTTAGTTGTGATTCGGTCCAATTCAACACCCAAGATGAATGCCGCAAATTTCACAGCCAATTTCCACAAAAGAATAAATAGAAAACGGCAAGAACCCTAAATTTTGGAGAATTTTGAACGATTAGATGCTGCCAATAAGAACCGATTAAATGAAGAGTTCTTGGAGTTTGAATCCAAGGCTTGAAACACAAACAAAAACAGCAAAGAAATAGATATAGATTCGGCATCAACAGAATAAGAAAAGACATTGAACAGCAAGAGTAAAAGATAAGTCCTAAATCCTTGAAATCCCGAAAGATCTCACAAATCTCTTTCAAACGGCTCTAATCTCCCCTCCAAAGAATATCGATGCAAGAAGAAGTGAAGGATGGCTCCCACAATCAAAAGATTGTTAAACAACTTCTAAAGAAAACTCAAGGAGAAATCTTGGAGAAAACTCAAAGAAAATTTTGCTCTCTCAAATCTGAAATTTAAGAATGAATCTAAGTTATATGTACAAGGGGTGCCGCCATGCTTTAAATAGTCTCAATAATCCTAATTAACAAGTAACTATAAAATAAACCTAATAATAAAATAAAAAGGGAAAATTTCAGCCAAAGATATATATGGGGCTATTTTGGGCGAATTTACATGTATGTTCCTAAAGCTTAAAAAATTAAATTAAACAATTAAAATGTTTTATAAATTGGGCCCTTTGACATTTGGCCTGATTTTCAACTAAGTATGAAGGAACTTCTTGATTGGCTGAATTTGGTATTGGGCCTCGCCTTTAAGAATTTGGGCTCGTGATTCCATCTCCTTTCGAAATTGGGTCGTTGATGCTCGTAACGGAGATCCAATGGCGTGTTGGCCTGCAGATTGGTTCTTGGACCAAGATTTCCAAGATTTGAAATCTTGATTTTCTTGAAACAAGAAAGTGAATCTTATTTTCTTGTTCTCTCGTGTATGCATCTAAGCCTTGCTAACAAACTCTTGAATGGTCCCATTTAGTTTGGACCGCATTTGTCGGGCCTTTGATCTCGTTATTGGGCCTTGTGGCAACTTGACTGATAGAGGAATGCACGCGGACCAAGATCGAGTTGCCAAGTCACGGGAAACTCCTACGAAGCTCTAAAGAACAGATCTGGAAAATTAAAAAACAAGAATAAGATTAAACTAATCAGATCTAACCCAAATTCAATTAAATGAGCAGCAAGGAACAAAAAACGAATGAATAAATGTCTTCGGAGTTCAAGGAGATGAAATCTAAACTCCAATAGTGAACCCCACAAGCCGAATCTGCCTAAGAACAAACCGACAAGAAAAACCCCAATTCCAGCAACTTGATTCCCCAAAAATCAGAATGTATTAATCGACAAGAACCCTAGGATTTAGGGATTTTGATTCGAAACTTTATCGCCCAAAAGTAGACCAGTTAAATGAAAGGATCTTGGAGTTAAACAAAGCTGAATCACAAGCAATAAACAGCCAAAAAAAAGATTAGATAATGAATCGGCACAAGTAGGAAATAAAGAAACAAATCGAAACCAGCAAGAAATAAAAAAAGTCCTAAGAACCCTTGAATTCTCGAAAGAATTCACAAATTACTTCAAACGGCTCTAATCTCCCCTCCAAAGAATATCGATGGCAAGAAGAAGGTTTGAAGATGGCTCCCACAACCAAAAGATTGTTAAAACAACTTCTAAAGAAAACTCAAGAGAGAAATCTTGGAAAAAACTCAAAGAAATTCCGCTCTCAATAAATCTGAAATTTAAGAATAAATCTAAGTGTTATGTACAAGGGTGCTGGCCATGCCTTTAAATAGGCCTCAAGTAATCCTAATCTAACAAGTAACTAATAAAATTAAACCTAATTAATAGAATAAAATAAAGGAAATTCGGCCAAGCAATATATGGGCTGTTTTGGCCGAATTTTACATGGATGTTCCTACAGCTTAAAAAATTAAATTAAACAATTAAAATGTTATAAATTGGGCCCTTTGACATTTGGCCTGATTTTCAACTAAGTATGAAGGAATTTTTATTGGGCTGGAATTTGGTTATTGGGGCCTCGCTTCAAGTATTTGGGCTCGTGATCCATCTTCTTCCGAAATGGGTCGTTGATGTCGTAACGGAGACCAATGCGTGTTGGCTTGCAAGTTTGGTTTCTTGACCAAGATTCCAAGATTGAAATCTTGATTTTCTTGATTCTTGAAATCTCTTCGAACACAAATTGGGCCAAGATTCGGTTTCTGATTTTCTTGTTCTCTGTGTATGCATCTAAGGCCTTGCTAACAAACTCTTGAATGGTCCCATTTATTTTGGACCGCATTTTTCGGGCCTTTGATCTCGTTATTGGGCCTTGGCAATTTGAGCCATCACTTTCTTGAACTTGGGTTGGGCCTTTATGACTGTATCATGAGCCCATCATTTCTGAATTTGGGTTGGCCTTTATGATCTGTATATGTTCTTAAGCCAAGAACAGAAATTAAGCCCCAAGATTAACTTCCAATCAGCCGAAAACTATCAAAGAACACAAAACAGCAACTAATTAAAAACAGATTGCGAAATCAATGGATCAGTTAGTTGCTAGGGATTGGACGGCCAAGAAAAGGGGGATTTTTGTGAATCAAAAACGTTTCTTTATGTCCAAGGAAGGTGCCAGAATCAGATTCTTGAAGTTTTGGAATGGCTGAAACGAAACAAGAACAATTAATCCCAAATTATTCAACAGAACAGCACAAGCAGAATTTAATAAAGAATAATGAACAGTAAAAGAATAAAGAAAAG
Organism: Gossypium hirsutum; assembly: GCF_007990345.1. NCBI lineage: Eukaryota > Viridiplantae > Streptophyta > Magnoliopsida > Malvales > Malvaceae > Gossypium > Gossypium hirsutum. The sequence goes on along the minus strand of NW_024403188.1, from coordinate 14,115 downwards.
TCCTAATTTGCACTAAGATGCCAAAAACTGATGAGACACCAATTAATTTGTGTTGCATCGAGGAAGAATTGTGCACACCTTAAAATCCTACTAACACAAAAAACAAGAAGGTGTTAGATAGTGTAAAGGAAGATAAAGGCAACAAATGAAAACTACAGCTAAGAATTAATAAAAATTGCTGAAATCAAAAAACCCCGAAAAACTGCGGTAGTAACTTGACAACTTCGTTCGAGATGGTTCTCCGATCTCCAAAATCATTGAAATTAAATCTGGAATGTCCTTAAATATTGATTTTTGATCAGAAAAGTTTGGGCCACCAAACTCAACCCGTTGAATCTTTTTTAAATTTTATTAGATTTGTCTTTTTCAATTTTGACTTTTTTGCGGGAAATATTTTTTAATCCAATCATAATGCCACAAATATGTATGTAAAATTTTAGATCAATCAGACAATGTGTACCCACTCAAAGAGAATTTTTTTTGGAAAACTTTTTTGGGTAAAACTTCTGTTGTAGTTTAAAAAATAGAGATCAGTTTATAAATCAACCAAGAACACCAAAACGCCCAAAATATGATACCAAATGATATAGGATTACGTGCGGACCAAGATCGAGTTGTGAAGTCACGGGAAACTCCTACGAAAGCTCTAAACAATAATATTTGAAACGAAACAGAAAGGATTAAAATTCCAGATCTAAAATAAAGTAACTCCCAACAATAAAGACTCAGCCAAAAAGTGAGAATGCTTATTAGTGATGAATCTTGATAACCAAGAACATGAAAATTGGACTTCAAGAAAGTTTCCCATCAATCAAATCTGATAAGCAACACAAAACAGTGAGATTAAATTTAACAGATTATAAAAATAAAAACTTGAATAGAATTAGGGATTTGGGCAGCAATGATGTGAGCTTGCCTGCGAACCAAGTGGAGAACGAACAAGAAGCCATCAGCTGTCCATTGGTTCGATAACGCGAGCTAGAGCTAAATGATTCAAAGATTCTATTTCAGTACTTGGGTCGAATTGAGGAAAAAGATAGCAAAGAGCTTAGAACGAGCTGAACAGTTTCAATTCTTTGAAGTTGAATTTCGTTCCAGCTAATTAATTGTTGCTGGAATTTTTGGACCATTTAAATAAGCACTTAACTATGTTTACTACAGCTTTTAAATATGTCTCAATTATTACAGGTGTTTAATATGTCATTTTTTAGCTGCATTGGAATTTGTCTAGATGTCTTTAAATTGGTCTGAACATACGACATGTTTTAATTATGCCTAACCGAATTAATATGTCTTGTTTAGTTCTAATTTAATTTGTTCTATGAATAATTATTATGTTCATATTATATTCAGCTGAATTGGGGGCAAATTAATGAAGTTTATTGTTTTGTTTAGGTTCAGCCGAATGTGAGGATGCATGGGGAAGGTTGCCGAATGTGCATTAAACAAGATGCATGCATGATTGATTCAATGCACCTAGCGATTCATGCATGAACTACATTAAAAATGGTGTGCTGATTTTTGGAGTCGTTAGGTGACCATTCGGCAAAAGAGATGATTTTTTCATTCTCAAGTTGCTATTATTTCTTTCACATTGCTGAAAATCTTTTGGCTATTCAGTTCATGGTGTTCACACTCCTAGACTCTTCAAAGCTTTGCTTCACACTCCAAATGGCTGCTCATGTCCTATTAATTGTGGTCATTTTTCAGCCGAAAGATGCAACTTAAATGAGTCTATTTATGCTCATTGACCGAACCTAGTCTATTCATGCACATTCAAGATGTTCAAGGTGCATTGCCCATCTAGAAGATGACCATTGGAGCTCTCATTCAGCCTGAATCTACATGGGCTAATAATTTTGCATTCATGCTGGAATTTTAGTCATTGTTTACTTAGAAACTAAGTCTTGAATTTTTCCATCGGTTACTAGTAAAAAGGCTATAAATAGTTGTTGAATTTCTTGTAAAAGGACTTTGGGACGAATTTCTGAATGAAAATATCATTTTAGTGAGGCAATTCACTCTCTTTATTCTTCAAAGCTCAATTAACTTATCTTTACGAGTGGCGTCAATCTGACTTTGTTTCGAACTTATCACCCTTGGGTGTGGCGTTCACAAATATACCGAAGGTTCCTATTTTGCTAAATAGAGGGTCTCAGTTTTATCTACCATCCTTTTCTTTTCTTTGAAACCTTTAAGCCCGGTCCTTATTTGCTAATAAGGGTTCGTTCTTGTTTCATTGAAAATCATTTATCCCTATTTGCTTCCTAAGTCATTTAAAACCATTAACTCATCTTATTGAATTTGAACTAAATCGGACACTAATGTGACCACGCCCCAAGCCCCATCAAGTCCTCGTCTTGATTCCCTCGAGCTCCAAAGGGACCAATGGACCCGAGCTAGGTCCAAGCGATTTCATGAAGTTGTTTCAGCTTTGTTGTTCAGTTTTGGAAGGAGAATCAGCTTGTTGAAGATGAGGAAGCTCGATCCAACTCCTTGAAGAAACCCATGCACCTTAGTGCAAGCTAATTCAGCTCCATTTAGCTTTCTAGCTCGTTTCAACTCCGACCAGCTCAATTGAGCTCATTCAGCTCAATCGAGCTTAATTTAGCTACAATTCAGCTCATTTATTTATGGTTGAATAATTAAAGTATTTTATTAACTTAGTTTAAGTTATTACAGCTCATAATTTTTTTTTTGATTTATTTCATGTTTTTAAAGTGTCTTAGCCGAATTTAATATGTTTAGCTTAAGACTTTATTAAATTTGTCTATTTTAAGTTTATGTGTTAATTAATATATCTATTTTTAATTAATTGTTTCATGTTTCATGTAGGTACAGCCGAATGGTGGAGATTCATTCAAGCTAGGTGCATGAACGTCTACTTACAATGCATGATGTGGGAACACAATTAAAGATGATCATGAATGGGCTGGTTCAATGAACGTAAGGATGATGCATGAATGATTAATACAATGAATGGAAGAATGCATGAATATTCACTTACATGCATCGGTTGCTGTCCATTGATCTCCTAAGTACCTATTCAGCCAAAAGGCATCTCTTGGAGTGTCCATTCACACCTTGGCCGAACCTAGACATGTCCATTGCTCTCCCATACATTCACCAAAGCCTCAAGTTTATTCCTTAGCCATGAAGCTGCTATTGAAGTACCATTCAGCCGAATTTGGACATAGCCTTTAAAGATACATTTCTAGATTAGTTAATTCAATTAAAGCCGAATTTACTTAGTCTATCCAAACCATCTTTTGAACCCATTTTCTCAACTTCCGCTATAAAAAAAATCATCTAACTCCATCTATCTACAAAATCGAACAAACTTCTCGTCGACGATCGGGCAATCAGTGAATCGACTCAATCAATCGGGCCGGATCACATCATTTGGTATCAGAGCTACTAAAACGAGAAGTGCCGACATTCTATCAGCTCGGAGTAGGTTCGTAATGTAAAAAAAAGTCAAAAAAAATCAAAAAAAAATTTGAGTTGGAATTTAATTTTTTTTCTCTTCCTTGTATTTGTTTACTATTGTATTGGATTTAAAAAAAGAGAAGAAATTCAAAAAAAAATTCAAAAAAAATCGAAAAAAAAGAAAAAAAAAGAAGTGACAAAAAAATCGAGTTAAAAAAGAAGAAAAAAAAAGTGAAAAGTCTTGCGAGTTTTATATTATCACTTATTACTCGTCATCAAGTTTCCCTTCCTACCATTATTTTACCCATCCCAACGCCACACCTTTAACCAATTTTCTTCTTTATTCAGCCTACCCTACACCCGACATTATCCCTTTTAACCCATTTTGAAACCGACCCTCAAGCAGCAAATTAGTCTATCGAGACGAATTACGAATTTGTGAGACGAGGTCAAGTGGTAAAAGGCAAGAGAGCGTGAGTTCATTCGGAAAAAAAAGCCTAAAAGAGAGTTCAAACACGAAGTGAGTGAATTTTCTTTTTGAGCGAACTTGAGAGATTTATGGTGAGAATATTTTTCTTTCTAATTTAACTTTGTTTTCTAATATTTTTGTTGAAGCATGTCTGAAGAATTTTCTGAATTTGAATTCCAAATGTGGAGACAAGAAATGCAAAGGATATGCGATCTGAATTTTGACCAATTCGACAAAGATAAAGAAGATTTGACATCTACTATCGTTGACATCAAGATTAGTGCAATCCTTCAAAGATTGGAAAATGAGCCACAATGTGAAGATATGTTTCACACGCGTTTCTGTGTCCACGATAAAGTTTGTTGCCTCATTATTGATGGTGGAAGTAGGTCAAACATGGCTAGTATTCGAACGGTAAAAAAACTTGGCTGGCCACTACCAAGCATCCACGACCCTATAACTACAAGGACTTGGTGTTGAAGGCAATTTGAAGTTACTCAACAAGTGCGTGTTGCATTTTCCATCGGAAGATACCAAGACGAAGTCCTTTTGATGTTGTGCCTATTCAAGTCTGCCATTGTTGCTAGGAGAACCATGGCAATCGGATCGCAAGGTCATTCCGATGAACGTACCAATAGGTATTCCTTCAAGCATCAAGGAGGAAATCACTTTAGCGCCGCTCACACCGGAACAAGTGCAAGAAGACCAATTCAAAATGAGCAATCCATGAGGAGAAAAGGAGAAAAAGATTGAAAAAGAAATTGAAAGAAAACAAAAAAAACGAAAAAGAAAAAGAAATTGCAAAAGAAAAGAATCAAATAGTGAGAGAAAAAGAAAATGAAGAAAAGAAAATTGAAAAAGAAATTGAGATTGAGAAAAAATTGAAAAGAAAGATGTTGAAGAGAAACGAGAGAAAATGAAGATAGTGAGCGAGAACAAGAAAGGAGAACGAAATTTTTAACTAAGCCCCGTGATGTTTGTTTTTGTTTTGTTCCTTCTTTTCAGGTTCTGACAAATCTCTGTGACGAATATCAACTTCAATATTGATACGGGGTTGCGCGCGAACCAAAATCGAGTTGCCAAGTCACGAGAAACTCCTACGAAAACCCCTAAACAATTAGATCTGAAACGAAACAGAAAATTAAAAGATTAGATTTTTGAATTTTCAGATCTGAAATAAAATCCCCAAAACAGTAAAGAATCAAATAGAGAATAGAAATAAGTGTTAATAAGGAATCTGAAACCCTAGAAGAGATTGCGATTCTGCCCAATTGAACACCCAGATAGTTTTCCCCAAATTTCGGCAATCTAATTTCTCCCAAAAAGAGTATGGATGAATGGCAAGAACCTAGAAATTGGGGATTTTTGGGCTAATTCTTAAGATAAAAAAAGGCTGAAAACACAATAAGAACAGAAAATAAATTAGATAAAGATTCTGCACAAGCAGAAAAAGAAAGAATTGACAGTAAGAAATTAAAAGATAAGTCTTAAGAAGCCTTGAAATCTCGAAAGATCTCACAACTCCCTTCAAACGGCTCTAATCTCCCCTCCAAAAGAATATCAATGGCAAGAAGAAGGTTGAAGATGGTCCCACAATCACAAGATTGTTAAAACAACTTCTAAAGAAAACTCAAGAGAGAAATCTTGGAGAAAACTCAAAGAAATTCTGCTCTCACAAATCTGAAATTTAATAATAATGATAGTGTTTAACAAGGTGGACAGCCATGCCTTTAAATAGGCCTTATAACTAGTCCAATCTAATTAGAAAACTAAAAAAAAAAAACTCCTAATTATTTTAAATATGGAAATTCGGTCAAAGGTCATTTTATCTGGGACTCTTGGACTGAATATTAACATAAAAATTTAACTAAGTAAATAATAAGTAAATAAATAAAAATAAAAATAAAACTTTACACTTGGGCCACTTTGACAATTTGGCCTGATTTTCAACTAAGTATGGATAGATTTCTTGATTGGGCTGGGAATTTGCTTATTGGGCCTCGCCTTCAAGAATTTGGGCTTTTGTGACTCGTATCATTCCCCCTTCCTCAAAAAGATTCGTCTCGAATCTGAAAATCAAATGAACTCGACTTTCCTCTATCGAAGCGGACTAATGGCAATTGAGTCCACTGAGAAGAATAGCCATGAGATAGTAAATAGCAACGGAAACAAGCTTGTAGTCCAATCATAAGCATAACAGAACAGGTATAAGCATGTGATGGACAGATTCAGATTACCATGCAAACAATCTAATTTACTCACACTGCCTCATCAAATATTGAAACAAAGATGGACATGTTTAAGGCATTCAGTCGTCTCACATTGTTCCCACAAACCATGAATAAATTGCGAGTAATAAATCAATGGTAAACATAATCGTCACAAGTACGTATTTGAAAAGATTCACATGGTCACAGAGTTGCATAATCATACCATGCATTAATCGACGGTCTATAGATTCACTCACACATGCATTATCAAAACAAGAATCTTTTTATCAACCATCAAAACAGATAGATCATCAATAAATAAAATAGGACAGTCAAGCACGTTTCGATCTAAGTGTTCATCAACACGATTTTATCACTATCCGAGGAGTACAAAAGTGTTTCAAAGGTTTCAAGCATCTTACCTCCATAAGCAGAAGAATAAGGGTCGATTTTACCTTTTTCATTTAAACAACCTTCGCTCATCGGGGGCATAGTGTAGTCGAATCTTCGTTGTTGAGTTAACGTTTGTCAAATGGAACTCAAACTTCATGTACAACCACATAAACTGTTTAAGGCACGAATATAAATTGAAAACAAATTTGGAAAATTTCGTTACCTTATTCTCCAAAACAGATTTGGACAAATTCAAGGATTTTACAAGGTAATCAAGAGAATAACAATCACGCTTCTTTTCGTAATGACTTATCAACCACATCGAAGAGTAACAATTATCGGATCAAATGAGGATCTTTTAGAACTAAGTCACCAAAATTTTATCAATAACTTTCAAATCTACTGACTCGGTTTCTAAAATTTCTTACCTCGCTTACCTTCGGGATCATGTAGTGTGATTTCATCTTTGCCTAATTGATCGTTGAAAGCGTCTTCATTTGGAGGTATTGAAGTTGAAGTATCTTCGATCTTTCGGAACCTGAAAGTAGCAACACAAGAAAATTCATATCTTGGTTAGTGGAAACATTCTCACTACCTTTCCACGTTTTTTCTTTTGTTCTTTTTCTTCATTTTCTCTTCTTTCTTCATTTCTTTTTACTCTCAATCTCTTTTTGCTCTTTTTCATTCTTTTTCTTTTCCTCACTTGTTTTAACAGAATTTTTCAGGTTTGTTGGTCCTCATGGACTTTCGGAGTGAGCGGCACTAAGGTGAGTTTCTTTCCTTGATGCTTGAAAGAATACCTATTGGTACGACATCGTGAGTGACTTTTTGATCCAGTTGCCATGGTTCTCCTAGCAACAATCGCAGGCTTGAATAGGCATATCGTCGCACACAACTTCGTCTTGATACTTACGATAGAAAGGCGATGCGCCTTGTTGAGTGACCCTAAATTGGCCTTTGTTGCTAAGCCCTTGTAGTTGATAAGGTTGTGGATGCTTGGTAGTGGTTAAGCAAAGCTTTTCCACCATCGTCGTGCTGGCTATGTTCGAGCAACTTCCATCAATATAACTCTACAAGCTTACCTTGTACATGGCAGCGGGTATGAAGAGATGTTCTCGTTGCTGGCTCGCTTCTTTGGTTTTGCCAAGATGATTGTCCCGTCAGAAAATCATCATCCATTCTAGGGACCGTGAGGGCTGCACCTTAGGGCTGGTTATCCCTATCTTCTTAGTTGGATTCGATATTGATGTTTTGATTCCTCGTAACGTCATTCAAAGTAGTATTCAATGCTTGAGTGTAGCATTTTTTGTGTGATTGCAGCAGTATGTTTGTTAACTGTCGTTGGACTTTCATAAGTGCATCATTATTACCACCTTTAGACATCTTCAAAACCTGTAAAAATAACACTTAACACTCAAAAATAAAAGTTAGCAACCCAATTAATCACTCAAAAAGAAAAATCAATTCTCATGAGGTCGAATTCAATCTTGTGAGTTCTTTATCAGAGTTTATATCAACCAATTAGAGAGTGTGAACCAAACTACAAGAATCCTATTTGCACTGGATGCCAAAACTGACGAGACACCAAGTGATTCGTGTTGCACGAGGAAGGAGTTATGCACACATGTAATCCTACTAACACAAGAAACAAGAGGTGTTAGATAATGTACGGAAGAATAAAAGCAACAAATGAAAACCTACAGCTAAGAATCATAAAAATTGCTGAAATAGAAAACCCGAAAACTGCGGAGTAACTTGACAACTTCGTTCGAGGTGTTCCCTATCTCCAAAAATCACGAAAATTAATCTGGAATGTCCTTATATATTTAATTTTTGATCTGGAAATTTTGGGCACCAAATTCACCGCTGATCTTTTTTAATTTTTATTGAATTTCGTCTTTTTTTTATTTTTTGACTTTTTGACTGATTTTTTTTGCGGGAATAATTTTTTATATTGAATCACAGTGGAAAAACATGTATGTAAAATTTTAGATAATAGGACAACGTTACCCACTCAAATGAATTTTTTTTGAACAATTTTTCTGGGTAAAACTGCTGTTTATGCTTTAAAAAATAGAGATCAGTTTAGAATCAACCAAGAACACCCAAAACGCCCAAAATCTGATACCAATGATACGGGTTGCGCGCGGACCAGAGCGAGTTGCCAAGTCACGAGAAACTCCTACGAAAACCCTAACAATTAGATCTGAAACGAAACAGAAAATTAAAGATTAGATTTTTGAATTTTCAGATTGAAATAAATCCCCAACAGTAAAGATCAAATAGAGAATAGAATAAGTGTTAATAAGGAATCTTGAAACCCTAGAAAGATTGCGATTCTGCCCAATTGAAACCCAGATAGTTTTCCCCAAATTTCGGCATCTAATTTCTCCCAAAAAGAGTATGGATGAATCGGCAAGAACCCTAGAAATTGGGGATTTTTGGGCTAATTCCTTAAATAGAAAAAGGCTGAAACACAATAAGAACAGAAATAAATTAGATAAAGATTCGGCACAAGCAGAAATAAAGAAAGAATTGACAGTAAGAAATTAAAGATAAGTCCTAAGAAGCCTGAAATCTCGAAAGATCTCACAACTCCTTCAACGGCTCTAATCTCCCCTCCAAAGAATATCAAGGCAAGAAGAGGTTGAAGATGGCTCCCACAATCACAAGATTGTTAAACAACTTCTAAAGAAAATCAAGAGAGAATTTGGAGAAAACTCAAAGAAAATTCTGCTCTCAACAAATCTGAAATTTTAATAATAATGATAAGTGTTTTAACAAGGTGGACAGCCATGCCTTAAATAGGCCTTATAACTGCCTAATCTAATTAGAAAACTAAAATAAAAAAAACTCCTAATTATTTTATATGGAATTCCGGTCAAGGTCATTTATCTGGACTCTTGACTGAAATTAACATAAAATTTAAACTAAGTAAATAAATAAAATAAAAATAAACTTTACAACTTGGGCCACTTTGACAATTTGGCCTGATTTTCAACTAGTATGGATGGATTTCTTGATTGGGCTGGGAATTTGCTTATGGGCCTCGCCTTCAGAATTGGGCTTTTTGTGACTCGTATCAATATCTTCCTAACGAGCGACTTTTTTGCATGACCGAAAAGGTAAGGATGAAGTTGAAATCGAACCACACAAGCTTGAAGGTAAGCGAGGTAAGGAATTTTTAAAAACCGAGTCATGGCCATCAGTTTGAAAGTTGTTGAAATGACTTTATTTTAAAAATTCTCTTATTTTCATTCGTTATTGCTATTCTTTGAATGTGGTTGATGTATTCGGTACGAACGACAAATTAAGATTTGGTTTTGGCATGATTTCGGGTTTTCACGAAAAGCGATTCAATTTTTCAAATTGATAATTTGTGCATCCATTATTGTCATGTGACAATCCATGAATTTGTGCAAGTTTGATTTGATGAATATAAAGAGATTTGAATGTTTGTATCTATGGACACGAAACCTTTTTGGTTTGACATGTTTGATTTACTAAAACACTTTGGCGTAAGTAATCAAACTCGTGTGTTCAAACCTGGAATTTATTGTTTTTAGGTTGATATGTGCGGACTCAAGCATCGTAAATTTTATGCGACAAATTTATGTCTGTTTGATGTTTGGCCTCTGAAATTTAAAGGCTCGTTATAATTAAAATGTTCTTTGATCATTTTATGTGGCTGTACATGAAATTCATTTTTCATAAAGGTAAGATCAACTCATGTTTTGAACCTGGTATCGTTATCATATGTTCAATATGTGAATAGTGTTTTAGCCTGTCCTTGGAGTTCAACGTCTATGGAGCATTACCCTCTTTCAGCATATGAACCCGACACTTCGAAAAGTGCAAGTTGCCTTTGTGTTTACCCTTCGTTTCAGGTTTTCAAGGATTGTGTTATGAGCTTCGACTTCAATACCTCTCAAGGAGAAAAGGTTCACTTTGATTGAAAAAGGTAAAATTGATTCTCAATTGTCCACTCCTAAAGGTGAATCAGGTATGAATTCTGATGTTATGCGACCATCTTTTCTTAAGTCGAATGTAACTAAAATTTTGAAGCACCTTGATTACTGGAATTCGCTTGATCCTGTTGTGGTTAATATTTGATTTTGCTTGATGATAAATCCATTTTGAGTAATGATAAGACAATTTTCTCTTTGGAAAATGTGATGAATTCTTGTGAGAACATAACCAACGACAATTGCGAGTGCCACATGCGAATATGTATTGAACTTTTCTTTGTGTGTTTTGATAAATTTATTTTTTTCCATTCATGCATCCATTTCTTGAAATGACTTGAAGCATTGAAAGTTCGATGCTTGAAAAATATTGTTTTCGTTCTCGACATTTGATGAGTTGGATATGGAAGAGTTTTTTCATTATTAAATGATGTTTAGTTGCCTTTTTAATACTCATACTTGTCTTTTATGACCATGCATGATCCACTATTGTTCTATCATTTTTTATGATTATGGTTGTCTATTTCATTGATTCATTCCATCACTAATGCGAATATTGTGAGTTCTTTTGCAAGGCCTTAATGAAGAGACCCTAATTGTCCATTTCCCCATATCAAGGAGAGTTGCAAAAGACGGATATTTCTAGAGAATAAACAGCTCGACTTGAGGACAAGTCGTTTTGAAGAAGGGGGAATGATGTGACCACGCCTCAAGCCCATCAATCCTCGTTCTGATTCCTCGAGCTTCCAAAGCGACTAATACCCGAGCTAGGTCCAAGCGATTTCATGAAGTGTTTCAGCTTTGTTGTTCAAGTTTTGGAAGGAGAATCAGCTTGTTGAAGATGAGGAAGCTCGATCCAACTCCTTGAAGAACCATGCACCTTAGTGCAAGCTAATTTCAGCTCCATTTTAGCTTTCTAGGCTCGTTTCAACTCCGACCAGCTCAATTGAGCTCATTTCAGCTCATCGAGCTCATTTAGCTACAATCAGCTCATTTTTTATTGGTTAATAATTAAAGTTTTATTAACTTAGTTTAAGTTATTACAGCTCATAATTATGTTTGATTTATTTCATGTTTTAAAGTTGTCTTAGCCGAACTTTAATATTTTAGCTTTAGAGGACTTTATTAAATTTGTCCTATTTAATTTATGTGTTAATTAATATATCTATTTTAATTAATTTGTTTCATGTTTCATGTAGGTTGCGAAGTGTGTGAGATTCATTCAAGCTATGGTGCATGAATGTCTACTTACAATGCATGATGTCGGAACACCATTAAAGATGATTCATGCTCAATGGGCTGGTTCAATGAAAGTAAGGATGTCAATGAATGATTTAAATACAATGAATGGAAGAATGCATGAATATTCACTACATGCATCGGTTCTTCCATTGATCTCCTAAGTCCCTATTCGGCAAACAGATACTCTGGAGTTCCATTCACACCTTGGCTAACCCAGACATGTCCATGTGCTCCCCATCACATTCAACACTCCTCAGTTTATTTCCTTAGCCATGAAGCTGCCTATTGAAGTACCATTCAGCCGAATTGGACATAGCCTTTAAAGATACATTTCTAGATTAGTTTAATTCAATTAAAGCCGATTTACTTAGTCTATTGGCTATCTAATTAATCTATAACTAATTCTTTTCTCTTTGTAAAAAGGTTACAGAATTTGATTATTGAAAACTTGATTGTGAGGGTTCCTCTTATCCTTTTCGTACGATCTCGTCTGACTTATCAGCTCGCTAGTGCATCAACCCAACTTCTTGAACTTATCACCATCCTGGTGTGGCGTTCATACCACCTTTTATACCTTGGTTCCTACCTCTATAGGTAATGGGTCAAGGTCCATCTCGACAATCCATTTAATCCACCTTGAGCAATATAAGTCCCGGGTAATACTTCATCATAGTATTGAATCGTTCTTCGCTTGAGTTCTATTTTTTCCATTCCATTTAACTATTAAATTATAACAATATTTCTTTATTCACCGAGGCCTATCAAACATCTATCCAAACCCATCTTTTGACCCCTTTTTCTATCAACTTCCGCTATAAAAATTGCTACTCCATCTATCTACAACTCAACATGCATAACTTCTCAGTCGACGATCGGGCAATCAGTGAATCACTCATCAATCGGGCCGGCAGAATTTAAAGGAAAATTGACAGCAAGAAATTAAAAGATAAGTCCTAAGAAGCCTTGAAATCCCAAAAGATTCCACAACTCCCTTCAAACAGCTCTAATCTCCCCTCCAAAGAATATCAATGGCATGAAGAAGGTTGATGATACGACCCGCCCCGGGAACGGCTATTGTTTCAGCCTACAAGCGAGGCTCATCATGTTTGCAAGCTCTACGTAGCTCAATTTATTTTGTGGAGCTTCAATTAGCTTATTTCCAGCTCTTTACAACCTCAATGAGCTCGAACTAGCTCAATAAACTCATTTTAGTTTCCTTTAGTTTTGCATTTTTTTTTTTTTGCTGGAATAAATTTAGTTAATTTAGTTTAAGCTAATTAACTAATTTAACTAGGTGTTAATTGTGCCTTTAAGTCATTTAATGTGTCTTATTATTTTCGGCATTAATAAGTTGAGTAATTAATTTGTCTTGATCTAGTTAAATTAAAGATGTCTTGATTTTATTTAGTTTGTCTAAATTATACATGCATTAAATCTGTCCAGCCGAATTTATGTGTCATGTTTATTAATATTCAAGTTGTCACAATGTTAATTAGGATGTTCACATTATGTTTTTAATTAAGTTCATTTGTCTTATGTAGGTGCACCCGAATTTGAAGATACATTGGGCAGATTCATGCATGTAGATTCAATGAATGTGAAGGTACATCCCTTTGGACGGCACATGCATGTAAGGAATTAATGCAAGGTGCATGCATAGAAAGGTTCAATGGACGGCAATCAAGAGGCATTTGCATGTTCATGATGGTCATTCATGTATTTGAATATTCATGGATCAAATTAATGATGGACCATGCATTGGACAGTTCATGTATTGATCATGTGTTCACACCTTGTGTTCACACCATGATGACCATTCAGTTGGATGTTCACACACAAGAGTCTACTCAAGCTCCTTGTTCACACCAAGTTTGATCCTTCATGAAGCTTCATTTAATTAAGCCACTCATGGTGAAACAACATGAATTAAAGGCTCCATTAAAGGAGTTAGCCGAATCTAGCCATGCATGCATGAAGAACATTTATCCAAGTACATCAATGCATATTCATGAAGCTAACCACTCACCTCCCATTCGGCCGAACATGGACAAGAACATCATTGGACATTTTTTCTAGAAGTTTCATGTTTTAATTAGGTACATTACTTAATTGTTAAGTTCATGAATGGACTATTCGGCTAGCATAAGATACTAGTATAAATAGTTGGTTATTTTCAATTGTAAGGGACTTTTTGCCAAATTTCTGAATGAAATATAATTTTAGTGAGAAATTCACTCTCTTTTATTCTCCAAAGCTCAAATTGACTTATCTTCAACGAGTGGCGTCAATCTGACTTTGTTCGAACTTATCACCCATTGGTGTGGCGTTCTTCATACCGTAGGTTCCTATTTTGCTAAATAGAGGGTCTCGGTTTTTATCCTATTTCCATTTCTTTCTTTGAAACCTT
>NW_024403187.1:0-21556 GCF_007990345.1 Gossypium hirsutum | reverse complement strand
AAATTTCAAAAGTGATACCCAGTTCCAACTTGGGTCACGTAATACCCAGTTCCAAATATCGCAACCTAAAGCCTCTAAATACACCAAAACTCTTAAACCTTCTCTTATTTCCCCAAAACATTTATTCTAAACCTTTAAAAACTCTTCCCCTATTAATTTCTCTCAATCTCCCCTTCAAATTTCTTTCGTGTAACATCCAAGATTTAACTCCACAAAATGTAGATATATATCAAAAATAAAGAATTAACTCAATGGTTAGTTATTTAATGTAAAAGCATGAAATTTAGTTTGAGGTCTCAAGTTAAGTCTCAACTCTTACAAAATAAATTGATTTTTGCAAATTCTCTCTTTTTTTTTTGTGGGTTGCCATCTAAGCCTAGTAAACCAAAGTATAATTTAATTTTTTATGAAAATAATCAGCCTTTGAATCGTTTTTTCTTCTACGTAGCCGTCCCTAACCTCCCTCCCCTCTTTTCTTTACTTTTTTTTCTTTCCATTTTCCTACATGTTCACATTGTCTACACCTCCCCTTTTACCATCTTCTCTTTTTTTGCAGCAAGATTGTGACCATCTTCTTTACATATTGCTTCATTTTCCCCAAATAAATTAGCCTAATATGAATATTGAACTCCAAAATCATCCCAAACTTGCCAAGAAGTGTCAGTCTTTCCTTCAAACAGCTTGGTAATCTCTGTTCTCCTCAATTTATGATAATCTTGTCAATTAACAACTAAAATTTCCAGATCTGGAATTTGGGATATTTTAAATGTTTTTAAAGGTATTTTCCAGTATTTAATGAGGTCTCAAACAATTTTAAAATTCAGCCCAATTTTCAACCACCATGGGTGGTGGTGCGTGCGCATATTTGTAGATTAGGGGCTGTTTTGTTCTTGAATCTTTCCCATTTAATTCGCCATAATTTGAGTTCTTGAAACCTCAATCATTATAAAACATTCAATAGGGGGAACTTTATGATCATTGGGCATCGAAACTCAAAAATCGAGAAGCGTAAGTGCAATTAGCGTAAATTAATTTTGTTTCGACATAGTTGTACGGTAAGGTTATGGTTGATTAAGTGAAGGAATTTAATCATTATTAGATACTTATTTTCCAGTATATTATTGAATTAGGTGCTGACCCAAACACCCCGAATCAACCGTAAAGCCGAAAGCGATCGTACGTACAGTTCGCATCGATACATGCTAAGAAATCGAACTAGTTTGAATTCATAAATAGTTATTAATTTGAAATTGGTTTCACCCATAAGTGGGTGATTTAGAGTTGGTTAAATGGTAAATTGATTGAATTTATACTAATTTAGTTTAGGATTGTATAAAGGTTTATTAAAGGAAAATTGAAAGATTCACTAGGGTGTTGCGAGAAAGCGAAAATAAGGTGTGGGTCCTAATCTTGTAAATTTTGTTGATAATGATAAATGTCATGTTATATTTGATAAATTAGTTTGCTGATTGGTTTAACTTAATAGCCAAAATTTTAGTTTTGTAAATGGTCGAACCAGGTCCGTTTCGAGCCTTAAAGATTGTTGTGTTGGCAACATTACTAGTTTGACTGTATGAATGTGTAATTGAGACTGTTATGCATATTATATTATGTGATATGAGAATGTTTGATTGAATGGTATGAAATGTTGAGATATTAGGTTTATGCATGATTTAAATGCATGAAATATTACTATAATATATATATGTGAGGTTGCTATTGCTACACAGTGAAATTCGTAAAGTATGTGAATTGAACGCTTTGATAGATACCATCTTAATGGTAATTTGAAAATTGGAACACTGCTTCCTTTTACTGAAAGTATGAGATTATTGAGGACATGTGAACATGTCGAATAATGCAAAAAGTATTGAATATGATTATGTATGAATTTGTTGACTATTGCATGTATTGGATGAGATTTTGTGATTGACGGGAGTTCGTAAGTACCGACAGCATATTAAGCCGATATATTTAGTAGTGCACTGTTTGGAGTACCAAGGGATTGGCGATTATATCGCATTATTTATTTGGAAGTTTTAATGCATTTGTTTATTGGTGGTTTTACCACTTTGAGCGCTCCTCACATACATTGGAGTTTGGCAGACGGGTTCTGGGGAACTCATGGTGTGTAGCGATGGTATGGGTAGGATCTCACATGTGCATTTTTCCGATCATGTGCATTTGAAATTATTAATGGTAATGTTTGATTTTGCTATTGGTACCTTTAAGAATTGCTTGTATTAATGCTTAATACTTGCTTGTTTAGTCTCACATTGAGCTTGTTAAGCTCACCTTACTATCTCAACTTAGGATCAGAATTGGCATGCGAACGTACGAAGGACCTCGGACTTTACTTCGTCAAATTATTTTAATTTAATTATATTTTAGCTTATTTATTATTATTATTCGATTTTGGATTGTAAAGTTTCTTTAAACTGTGGTTTGGAACTGTTTGAGATTTGGGGTTTTTCATGCATGTATGACATGCATAGGTATCGATACACAATATTTTATAAATATGTTGAATGGACTATGCATGGTATATGCTAAATTAATAATTTGACCGGTAATGGTACATTTCCCCTACTGAGAAGATAACAAAATGAATTTTTGAAGGCAACGCCGATAGTGGGTTTTTTTTTTAACTTCACCTAATTCACTAATTCAACCTAAACATGGTTGGACTAAGTAAATGAACGTTTTTCCAAAGCTAACAATAGAAACCACGGTATTATAAAAGGGAGTACTTGAAGGTTTTTAACTATCGTTAAGGTAGGTTCAACATTAAGGTGTCGAATGCGGCCTTCCCGATTCGACCATAACGTCTAGGCCGAGTTTAAGAGGTTACACTTCGATTCATGATCAATTTCTTCTTTTTTTTACTTTACCTTTTGTTAGTTTTCTTCTTTTGCAAGTATCACACCATTTTGGCCTAGGAACACGACACTTCTCAATTCAATCCATTCGACTACAACAATCAATACGATTTAAGTTTCTTTCCATTTATTTATTATTACTTTTTTTCTTATTTCCATTTTAACGTTTTAATTTACGTATTGACTGCTTTCCATTGGATATTGAGTTTATTTTTATTGACTTTAAGTGTGAAAATTAAAAGAATGCCCCTGAGAATGCGTAAACAATCTCGTTCCCACACCGCTTCGATTTGTCGTCAAAATACGATGGTGTTAAATTTGCATAGCAAGAGGCCACGATTTTTTATCAAACAATTCAGGGACGTACGTTCATCCCTGAACATGATTTTGATCCAGCCTCCTCGTTTAATGATGAGATATAGGACGATGTACACTTTCATCGTTCGGATAATTTTTTGATTGATTCCAAAGCAAGCTGCCAGTGTACCTGTAGTGCTAGAGTTTACTCCAATTTAAAAATTGGTCCACACGGGCATGTTCCCAAGTCATGTACAAGCCGTGTGACTCACTATTTATGATTTAAAACCACGTGGACAGAAAACATGGACGTGTGTCAGGCTGTGTGAGCCACACGGGCAAGCACATGGGCATGTGCCAGGCCGTGTGGCATATAAATAGGATCCGGACCTTAGTTTTGAGGCATTGAGTGTTGTCTAACACAAGCACTGACGTCCACAATGTATTTATGATTTGAATTTAATTATATGAGGACTATTTGATGCTCTGAGACTGAGATATGAATTATATAAATGCATGTGTAATGATGGCTCTTAATAATACTGATCAGTATTATCTATTTTTGAATTGAATTGGAATGACTAAACAGCTGTCGTTGATATTTGCAGTTTGCAATTGCATAGGTTGGGATATTGTGAAGGAGGAAGTAATCTGCTCTGAATCAGTGGCTAAGCCGCAATGCATATATATGAATCTGGTGCTTTGTTGCATTTCAATCTAGCAGCTAGTCTGCATCTCTATAAACGTGTCAAACAGAAACTAGGATACCTAGCCCAGCTAACCAAACCCAAACCCAATTACAAACCCAAATACAATCCCTAGCCAAACTACCATACGGCCCAACACCAGAATAGAACCAGAAACCCTAGCCACATATTGCTTCAGTGCTGCAGCAACTAGGACCCAGCCTCTGCCCTCGCACGTGCGCTACCGCCACGTACCACGCCTCCACGCCACGCACCTCCGTACGCCGTAACTACAAATCACACAAAAATAGTGCAGTAAAAAGAAAAGGATAATTGTATATTTTATTTTGATTTTATTTTCTTTTTTTGGGTTATAAACAAAAGGAAGAGCCTTTGTAAGTTTTTTACAGGATTGTATCAGAAAATTAAAAAAATCAATCAAAAGCAAAAGACTAAGTTTTTTTAAGGTGATTTTTCTTTTTTCTTTTAGTTGTTTTCTGGGTTCTTTCTTTCTGGTTTCATTAATCGCATAAAAAGAAAAGAAAGGAACAAGGACTTACTGGTGGCTGGATTTCGCTTACTCCGTTGTAATCGGAGTCTGGCGGAGATCGAAAGGCCAGAGAGGCTTGGGTCTCCTAGCAACTGGCAGCTAGGTTTTCAGCTATCTCAAATGGCCTGAGGTCGTCTAGTTCTTTTATTTTATACAAATTGTTCGACGACGCTATTTTAACCTGCTTCTATGGTTTCAAAATGACATCGTATTAGGGGTGAGACCCGATGACCGACCCGAACAAGATTAGATCCGCGCGTTCTGGGTTCGTAAGGGTTATTTGCGCATTTGATCCCTTGATTTTATCTCTCCACTTCAATTTCATCTGTTATTCTTTTAATTCACCCTGTTTGTTTTGAGTTCTTTCATTTTGGTCTCTGTCACTGTGCTGCGTTTTGGGAGGCAGAATATTTCCGATATGATCCCCCATGTTGCCTGCTTGCTGCACCTTGGCCCATCCCTTTATTTTAATTCTGTTTGTTACCTTCTAGATTTGTTTTGATTTTGATCTAGTCCTTGAACTTTACCTTAAATTGCTTTAATTTACATTACATTGTAATTTACTATGTGTATTGCTTTACTTATTTATTTTAAATTTTTGTATATAATGTCTGTTTTAATATATATATCCATTTTATTTAGTTTAATTTATTTCTTATTTTAAGATTTACTTTCAAATTGCTTTATTTATTTTCTATTTTACTTATTATATCAATTTTCTATAGGTTATTTTAATTCACTATGAAAATTATCTATTCCAAATTATTTTCGTGTATTATTTTTTAATTACTTTATGTATTAAATATTTTAAAATTATCATATATCATTATCTTCATCAAGTATTATCGTTTTTTTAAATTATTATATCTATCATTGCTAAAATTTGCGATATTTCTCATATTTATATATATTTCCATGTTTTGAAATTTTGCATTAAAACGTTTTTATATGGACCATTTTTTATATATGTGTACAGTTATATTTATTCTATACAATGACTTTCGCATTATTATAACCATTAACCTTAATTTCTTTAGTTGACATCTTTAATACATATATTTGTTTAAATCTATCTTTATATATATTTAATTTATTTCTTTAAAAAATATACCTATTTTAGTATACTTTAAAGTTCATTTACATATTAACATTTCATATAATATTTTTTTTACTCCGTTTATTTTAATATATAATTTATTTGATTCTAATTTCCTTTCTTTCCTGCTATTCATTTTTCTATATCATAAAACTTGTTATATTGTATTTATGCTATTTACCATGGTGTTTCTTTTAAAATTAGCTTTTAATCCATTAGCTTAAGATTGTCAATATGATGCGAGATTATTTTGTTTATTTATATCGTTTGTTTATTTATTGTCCATTAACGAGCATTTTATTTCACAAATTATCATTTCGGGATATACACTATCAGTCAATCACATTACATGATTTAAAAGATTATGTTTCATTCAGGCATTAAATCATTCTATTTCGTAAATTTTCAAAATGCTCGGTGTTCACGATTCTCGAGAGAATTGTGCCCTAACTTACTGAGCTTCAATTCTTTTCGATGAATTTAGATAGTTAAATATTTATTTTATAATAAAACCGTATAGTTTTGAAATAAAGCCTTTCGGGATTTCAAAATGTTAGATCCTAACTCACTGGATGTGACGTTTTGCTACCTCGAACTAAGGATTTTTAAAAATAAATGCAATATTTGGTATTTAGGAATTTTGAAATACTATGGGATGTGATTGGCTCTAGCAGTCTTCTCAATTTCTGAATTGAACGCAAGAGTACCTGGAGCAGATCTGGTCATAAGAAACAAAAAACAAGATTAGTACATTACCAGTCCCCGTTAACGGCGCCAAAATTTGATGCGGTCGTTGAAAGCACCAAAAATATCCTATCCCTAGTAAATAATGAAAAAGAATAGTAAAAGGGAAGTAGGGTCAAATCCACAGGGACTGGATTTGCACAATATCTTGTTCTGTGAAATCCCAGGCAGAATCTTGCCCAAGAAACCTGCGTTCTTGAAAATAAAAAAATAATTGAATTAAAGGTTTGGATCTGGAAACAAAAAATAAAATAAAAACATAATTAAGAATATTGAAATCGAAAATTTGAGAAATTAAAAATAGAGTTGAGAGAAAGGAAATTCTTATGGGAGATTCCAGCCTCCAACCACTAGCTCCAAGGATTTAGACTTACGATTTGGCGGAACCTGTCTCTAGCCAACAATCGCTTCTGTGGGATCGTCTTATGCTAGATCAACGATTCTCAACTGCGAATCCCACGCCATTTTGTCTCTTGGGCTCGCCAACCTCTGACGTAGTAAGCTAATAGACCGACTGTGCAACCTTCCCAAAACATACAAAGCGACCGCCTTTGCATATGTTGAAAAGCTTACTTCTTAAGGGACATGGACGGAAGGTCAGCCCCGTAGTGTGGAGAAACGATGAATACTCATTGAGAAGGCTAAGTACGGATTCTAAGCCTCATGAGCCCTTTTGGGGATTTTTGACAACTTTTGGCTAGATGGGTTTAGTGGCTCATGGTTGTGGTGGAAAAGAAAATAAATAAAATAAAAATGGAGATTTTATTGAAAAGAAATATGAGAAGAACAAAAGCCTAGACTTTTGGGAGAGAGTGTTTACAGAAAAAAATAAAAGATGGATCTCTTTTGAGTCACTTCACCCCCTATTTATAGTGCTAGGGGAGATAGTCTAATCCTACTTAAATTCTTAAAAGATAAATACATTTAATTGAAGATAAATAAAGATAAATAAAATAAAATCCTAAAAATAATCCTTAATAATTATCTCAATATTAATTATCCTAATATATTTAAAATAGAGTTTTAATAGAATAAAATCTCTTCTTTTTGCATTTCAACCCTTGTGTCCTCCATGCTTGCACTTTTGGCACCAACTTTTCCTTATGTCGCACATTGGCCCATTTTATCTCTAAATTCACGCTTTTGGCCCTTAATTTTACTTTTGCCTCAAATTTAGTCCCTATGAGATAAAAGATCATAGTCAGAATAAATATATAATTAATAAATAAAAATATGTTATTCTAGAGTGTTATCAAATTCCCCCTATTTAGCCCATGCTTGCCCTCAAGTATGGTTCCTATCTACTGTGAAAGTTAGATTCTGCCATAAAAGAAATACCACTCCAAATTTTTATAAAAATCAGTCAAAAATGCATATGAAAAATAAAGAAAACCCTAAGCTTGCTTTAAGTAAAACAGAAAAAGTTTTCCATTTAATACACACAAAAATTAGAATCGACTTGAATTATTTAATGAAAATTAGGTAAATTACCAAACCTACCAATACACCCTATTTGCTTCCTCCTTTAGTCCCCAAATTATTATATTTTTTTCTTTTTTTTCTCTTTTTTTTCTGCTTTAGGAATATACTAAACCTTTTGACGCGAAGAGAGATGACAGCCAAGCACCCCACCCCGGTTACTCAGCCCAGCAAACTCCTAATTTATTATAATTTTTTCTTAAGAACACATCGAACCTTTTGACGCGAAGAGAGATGACAGCCAAGCACCCCACCCCGGTTACTCAGCCCAACATGTTCTTAAAAATGAATTCCGGTTAGCGGAGTTTTACCTAACACGTCACACAACCTTTTGACACGAAATAGGATGACAACCCAAACACCCTACCCCGGTTACTCAGTCAGTCATGTTTTTAAGCTGCACTCATAATCACGGAAACATTAAATGATATTTTATTAATAACTTTTTTTTATGAGGACTTTAGAGAAAAAAAATCAAGTGTCAAAAATAAGTTTCAGTAATTACCTTAGTAGTCATCAACATATTTTAGCATGCAAACATATTAAGTGTCCACTTTGTATTAAACTTGATCAATTTTACGAAAAGCAAGATAAAGTTAACTTTATGAATCACAATTATTTTTAGCCTAATAAGAATAAAACAGTGGAGACGGCATCAATTATGGAAAATCCATAATTTTCTCAGAAAACAAGAATCATGCTTGTAGGTCAAATAGTAGGCAATTCTTGGTAAAAATCTTGGGCATGAAAAGAGGCAGGAAGTTCTAAAAAAATAAATATGGACAAAATGGAGCCTCAAGAAGCAACACCAGCCAAAAATAATCACAGCAACAGCAACAACAACCAAAATCACAGCAGAAAATGATAGTAATAATGAAGAGTACATCCCCTACTGAAACCACATTGTCCTCAATGTGGATGAAAAGAAATAAATAGGTACAAAATTTTAGAAAAACTCCCTGTATTGTTTCTGTCGATCGTATATAATGGCAATGAGCTCGGTTAGTTGCTGGCCAAAGGTTTCAAGTTGGGCCTCAATGCGCTCTAAGAGTTGCTCAACGGTTTTCTTCTCATTTTTGCTATGTTTTATCTAAGCAAAAGAAGAAAAATTTATTAATATCCAAATAAGTAAAATAAATAAAATAAAGTAATAAATAAAGTAAAGAAAAAAATAAAAAATAAAAATAATATTGGGTTGCCTCCCAACAAGCGCTTGTTTAACGTCGTTAGCTCGACGCCGTTATTGATTCTATGGTGGTTCCAAATGGATTTTCTCAACCGTGTGAGCTTGAAAATTCTCATAAAATGGCTTCAACTGTTGGCCATTGACTACGAACCGCTTTCCAGATTCTTCACTCTCTATTTCAACTGCTCCATGTGTAAACACTTTAGTAACAATAAAAGGTCCTTGCCATCGTGATTGAAGCTTACCTGGGAATAACTTTAACACAGAGTTATAAAGTAAAACTTTTTGTCCTACCGAAAAATTCTTCTGAGCTATTCTCTTTTTGTGAAACAACTTTGTCTTGTCTTTGTAAGTGTGAGCATTTTCATAGGCATCATTGCGAATTTCTTCTAACTCTTGGATGTCTAATTTCCTTGCCTTTCCTACGGGTTCTAACTCCATGTTACATTGTCGAATGGCCCAATAAGCTTTATGTTCCAATTCGACTAGAAGGTGGCAAGCTTTACCAAAAACAAGTCGATACGGGGTCATACCAATCAGTCCCTTATACGCAGTTCGATAGGCCCAAAGTGCGTCATTTAGCCGAAGGCTCCAATCCTTTCGGTTAGGACGAACTATTTTCTCCAAAATAGTCTTGATTTCCCTGTTTGAGACCTCAGCTTGACCGTTTGTTTAGGGATGGTAAGCCGTAGCTATACGGTGGTGGACTCCGTATTCTACCAACAGTGCCTCCATGACCTTATTGCAAAGTGGGTGCCACGACCACTGATTAGGGATCGAGGTGTGCTAAACCTGGAAAAAATAGTTCGTTTTAAAAACTCCATAGCAGTTTTGGCATTATCATTGTGAGTAGGCTTTGCTTCTACCCATTTAAAAACATAGTCTATTGCTAGAATTATATATACATTTCTAAATGAAGAAATAAATGGGCCCATGAAATCGATGCCCCATACATAAAAGATTTCGCATACATGAATCAGGGAAAGGGGCATTTGATTTCATTTAGTGAAGTTACCTGTATGTTGGCACCTATCACAAGACTTACATAAGTTATATGCATCACAAAAAATTATAGGCCAATATAGCCCACATTCTAACATCTTATGAGCGGTCTATTTAGGGCCAAAGTGACCTGCGCAATCTTCAGCATGACAAAAATTAATTATAGAAGTTACCTCAGTTTCTGGAACACATCTTCATATTATCTGGTCTGAAAAGTGTTTCCACAAGTATGGGTCGTCTCAAATGTAATATCGAGCATTGTGTCTGAACTTGTACCTCGTAGAACGTGCTAACTCAGTGGGTAATGATCCTGTGGCTAGAAAGTTTACTGTATCTGCATACCATGGGAGACGTACCTTGGTCAAGAATAGGCTCTCATTAGGGAATTCTTCCTTAATAGGGACATCATCAAAAGGTACTCTTATTCTGCTTAAGTGGCTAGCCACTAAATTCTCGCATCCCCTTTTGTCTTGAATCTCGATGTCAAATTCTTAGAGTAGCAAAATCCAACTAATGAGCCTCAGTTTTGCTTCCTTCTTCGAGATCAAGTACCTGAGGGATGCATGATCAGAAAAAATAATTACTTTAGATCCCAATAAATAAGGTCAAATTTTGTCTAAAGCAAATACAACGGCTAAGAGTTCTTTTTCTGTAGTGGTGTAGTTGCTCTGCGCAGCATCTAGGGTTTTCGAGGCATAACATATGACATGTGGTTCTTTGTCTATCCTTTAGCCCAACACGGCTCCTACACTGCGCTCACTGGCATCGCACATAATTTTAAATGGGTATTTCCAATCTGGTGGTTGCACTATAGGAGCGAAGACTAACTTTTTCTTGAGTGAATCAAATGTCTCATTACATTTTGGGTCAAACTGAAATTTCCTATCCTTCTGCAACAACTCACACAGTGGTTCAGCTACCTTCGAGAATTTTTTTATGAAGCGCCTATAAAACCCTGCATGGCCAAGGAAAGAACGAATTTTCCTCACAGTGGAGGGATAAGGCAAAGAATTTATAATATAAATTTTGGTCTTATCGACCTCAATTCCTTTAGATGAAACAACATGTCCCAGAATTAAACCTTTGTCTACCATAAAATGATACTTTTCATAATTCAAGACAAGTTTAAATTCTATGCAACTACTCAGAATTATCTTTAGGTTTTTAAGGCATTCATCAAAACAACTCCCATATACAGTAAAATCATCCATAAAAACTTCGATAATTTTTTCCACATATTCAGAAAATATACTCATCATGCATCTTTGGAAGGTGGCCGGCGCATTGCAAAGACCAAATGGCATCCTTTTGCACGCAAATGTACCGAATGGGTATGTAAAAGTGGTCTTTTCTTGGTCCTCCGGTGCGACTGGAATTTGAAAGAAACCTGAGTATCCATCAAGACAACAAAAGTGAGTTTTTCCAGCTAATCTTTCAAGCATTTGATCTATAAAAGGAAGAGGGAAATGATCATTTCTACTGTATGAGTTCAACTTCCTGTAATCAATGTGCGCCACCCATTTTGTACTCGGGTAGGTACCAAGTCACCTTCAACATTTTTCTTTACTGTCACGCCCGTTTTCTTAGGCACGACTTGAACCGGACTTACCCACCTACTATCAGAAATAGGGTAAATTACGTCAGCATCCAGAAGCTTGATTATTTTCTTTTTTACTACCTCTATCATATTCAGATTTAGCCGTCTTTGCGCCTCTCGCCTCGATTTCGTGTCTTTCTCCAAGTAGATCTTGTGTGTGAACGTCAAAGGGCTTATCCCTTTTAAGTCTGCAATGGTCCAGCCAATTGCCTCCTTATGACTTTTTAGTATATGAACCAAACTTTCCTCTTCATGTGTGGAGAGTCTATTGGAGATTATGACTGGTAGGGTATTACCTTCCCAAAAAATACATATTTCAGATGCTCAGGAAGCGGTTTCAACTCCAACTCTGGCGCCTGTATAACAGAAGGTAATAGTTTAGTATTTGGAGATAATAACTTATTAACAAATTCAAATTCATCAAGTTTAGAATTATCTCCATAAATTGACTCAAAATCCTCTTCCACCAAAGAGTCAATTGTGTCGATACGATTTACCCTCAAGATTTCGCTTGGATGGCTAATGGCGTCATAGACATTAAACTTTACGATCTTCCCATCAACTCCATCGTGAGAGTTCCACTTCGAACATCAATTCTAGTACTAGCTGTACTAAGGAACTGTCGACCCAGCAGGAGATTTGAAGATCCAGGAGTGCTATCCCTCCATTTTGATCACATAAAAATTTGCAGGGAAAATAAGCTCGTTAACTTTTACCAGAACATCCTCGAGGACTCCTTCTGGATGCATAACAGACCTGTCCGCCAATTGAATGATAACACCTATTTTTTGTCAAAAAACCCGCATTAAGTGATTCATAAATAGAAGACGTCATTACATTTATAGAAGCCCCTAGATCACACATAGCCTTTTTAATTCTCAAATGGCCTATTTTGCATGGTATTGCAAACATGCCCCTATCCTTGCATTTTGCCGGCATTTTTCACTGTAACACTGCGGATACATTCTCACCAACATTCACCCTTTCATTACCTGTTAATTTTTGCTTGTTGGTGCAAAGTTCTTTAAGAAATTTAGCATACCATGATATTTGCTTGATGGCGTCCAACAGCGGAATGTTGATCTCGAGATTTCTAAATGTTTCGAGGATTTCCTTGTCCTCTTTACCTCTTTGACATTGGTTGAATCGTTTTGGAAATAGAGATTGACTTTTAGGAAATTGAGGCTTCGGTCGGACTTGTTCGTCTTTTTTGAGTTTTTTCTGGGTAATTTCTTGGGTAAGATTCCTGTCAGGAATCGATTCCAGTACCTTTCCACTTCATAACGTCACTACATTTGCATTTTGTCTAGGGTTTGGTTCTGTTTGTGACGGCAGCTTCCCTTGAGAGGTTAATTTCTCGATCGATGTAGTGAACTCTCTGATGGATGTCTCAGTTTTCTGTTGGAAATCCTTCGTCTCTTTTTGGAAATTAAGAGTTTGCTGTTGAAAATCAAGAACATTAGCTGCTAACTCATTGACCATAGTTTCTAGAAAATTACCCGAACCTTGCGACTGTTGTAAAAACAAATTTTAGTATGGCTGGTTATTTCGTAGATTGGCCCCATAACTTAAGTTAGGATGATCCTTCCACCTTGGGTTGTAGGTATTAGCATCGACCCAGGGAAATTTCCAACAGCATCAAGATGGGCCATGGTATCATCATACAAACTGGGACACGCATCAGTTGCGTGATCAGGTGTAGCACATATTCCGCATAACCGAGCCGTTTTCACTTTTTCTGCAATAAGAGAGTTTACCATATTAGTAAGTCTATCAACTTTATCCTCTAAGGTTGAATTACTTAGCTGGTGAACCCTTCTAGGGGGTTCAGTATTAGCTCGAAACTGCTGAGAATTTGCAGCCATCATGGAGATCAAGTCTCTCGCTTGTTGGGGAGTCATGTTGACCAATGCTCCTCAACTAGCAGCGTCTACCATATTCATCTCCATGGGTTTCAAACCTTCGTAAAAATATTGGAGGAGAGATTTCTCCGTTATACCATGTTATGGGCAGCTTGCACATAACTTCTTAAACCGCTCCCAATAATCATAAAGGGACTCAGCTTCTTTTTGCCTTATTCCAACGATTTCTCTTCTTAGCTCAACTACTCGAGACGTAGGAAAAAACCTTTTCAGAAACAAACGAGATAGGTTAGCCCAAGTTGTAATAGACCCAGGGGGTAAATAAAATAACCATTTCTTAGCGGAATCTGCTAGGGAGAAAGGGAAGGCATGCAATTTAATCTGATCCTCAGTTACCCCCTGAGGTTTCATTCTAAGACAAACCATATGAAATTCTTTCAGATGCTTGTGGGGATTTTCATTTTGCAACACACGATAAGTTCGCAGTAACTAGATGAAACCTAACTTCAACTCAAAATTAGTATCCACAGTAGGAAACGTGATGCACAATTCCGGTTGTTCGGTCGGAGCTTCGGCCAGTTGCCGAAACGTTTGAGCCATTGGTTGGTGTGCTAAATTTGGGTTTTCGTTAACCCTAGCGTTAAGCACTTCTTCTGGTGAGTCGACTTCTACTTTTTCGCTTTCAAGTGTTCGAGTCGGGTTTTCGTTAACCCTAGACTCAGCTTCGTTGTCGACTTCGATTTCTAACGGTGGATTACTTTGAGTCCAAGCACTGCTGACTGCTTTTTTCGTAACTTTGTCTCCTTACGATTGGCTTTAGCAATCTTCTCAATTTCTGAATCGAACGCAAGAGTACCTGGAGCAGATCTGGTCATAAGAAATAAAAAACAAGATTAGTACATTGCCAATCCCCGGCAACGGCGCCAAAATTTGATGCGGTCGTTGAAAGCACCAAAAATATCCTATCCCTAGTAAATAATGAAAAAGAATAGTAAAAGGAAAGTAGGGTCAAATCCTCAGGGACTGGATTTGCCCAATATCTTGTTCAATGAAATCCCAAGCAAAATCTTGCATAAGAAACCTGCGTTCCTGAAAATAAAAAAATAACAGAATTAAAGGTTTGGATCTGGAAAAAAATAAAAAATAAAAACATAATTAAGAATATTGAATCGAAAATTTAGAAATTAAAAATAGAGTTGAGAGAAAGAAAATTCTTAGGGGAGATTCCAGCCTCCAGTTGTCTCGTTCCGCCTTGGGTTCAATCCTCAGCTTTTAGATGATCCTTCCCAAACCGAATAAGCTAGTTATAGTGGAAGAGGACACCTACAACCACTAGCTCCAAGGATTTAGAGTTACGATTTGGTGGAACCTGACTCTAGCCAACAATCGCTTCAGTGGGATCGTCTTATGCTAGATCAATGATTCTCAAGGGCGAATCCTATGCCATTTTGTCTCTTGGGCTCACCAACCTCTGACGCAGTAAGCTAACGAACCGACTGTGCAACCTTCTCAAAACATACAAAGCGGCCGCCTTTGCATACGTTGAAAAGCTTACTTCTTAAGGGACATGGACGGAAGGTCAGCCCATAGTGCAGAGAAACAATGAATACTAGTTTAGAAGGCAAAGTACGGATTCTAAGCCTCATGAGCCCTTTTGGGGATTTTTGACAACTTTTGGCTAGATGGGTTTAGTGGCTCATGGTTGTGGTGGAAAAGAAAATAAATAAAATAAAAATGGAGATTTTATTGAAAAGAAATATGAGAAGAACAAAAGCTTAGACTTTTGGGGAGAGAGTGTTTACAGGAAATAAATAAAAGATGGATCTCTTTTGAGTCACTTCACCCCATATTTATAGTGCTAGGGGAGATAGTCTAACCCTACTTAAATTCTTAAAAGATAAATACATTTAATTGAAGATAAATAAAGATAAATAAAATAAAATGCTAAAAATAATCCTTAATAATTATCTCAATATTAATTATCCTAATATAATTAAAATAGAGTTTTAATAGAATAAAATCTCTTCTTTTTGCATTTCAACCCTTGTGTCCTCCATGCTTGCACTTTTGGCACCAACTTTTCCTTGTGTCGCACATCGGCCCATTTTATTTCTAAATTCACACTTTTGGCCCTTAATTTTACTTTTGCCTCAAATTTAGTCCCTATGAGATAAAAGATCATAAATAGCTCAAATTAGCAGGATCATACTCAGAATAAATATATAATTAATAAATAAAAATACATTATTCTAAAGTGTTATCAATAAAAGCAATATTCGGTATTTAGGAATTTTGGGAAACTGAACCCTAACTTACCGGGTTTTGATTTTTCATTTGACCCAAATAACCAGATATCCTTCTCAAAATGCATAGGTTTTAAAGAGTTAAAAGATAAACTTAATTTTGAAGATTAAAAATGTTGCGCCCTAACTCACTAGGTTTGGCATTTTATTTCTTTGAAATAAGAGTGTCTTATCATGTAATTCAATTTATTCCAAGTTAAAAGGATTGTATTTTGAAATCATTTCAAATTTTTGACACTAAGAAATTAAACAATCAATTCGGTACCAATATTGGGTGTTATAAATGTGCTAACCCGTCCTCGTGCGTAATTGACTCCCGAGCCTATTTTCTCAAAGTTTGTAGACCTATAATTGTTTTCAAAGTGGTCCGATCACACATCAAGAAAAGATCGGTAGCGACTCTAATTTTTATTTTTAAGTCGACTACTAATTTTTGTTTTCAAAAAAATGGTTTTGACAGGGTTGGTTGGGCATTAAACGCCTTTAATGGTGTGTTGGGATGATCGGAGATGGTGTGTAGCAGATGGGGCTAGGAAAAACTGCATATGTATCTGATCTGTTCTATACCTGAAACTAGAATTGCTTCTGTTATCTAGCTGAATCTTAGGATTTGAGAATTATCTTATAAATCTACTTTAATTGAATGTACATCTTTTATGCATTGGGTTCACAACTCATTTCGTTGTTAATTGGATTTCAGGTGGCTCTCAAGCTTTCGATTATCTTTACTTTAAATCTTACCATTAGTAATCTCAGCTTTCTCTGATAGTATGATGGTTGGGAAGATTAAATAGTTAGTTAATTTTTGTGTTAGTTATAAAATGTTGAATGATTTCATTTTGGTTGTGTTTATAAATGCAGTTTTCCTAATACCGACAATGTAACTCACTGGACTTGGTCTGGACGTTTAGGCCGGGTTTAGGGTATTACATGTTGTGCTAGAGTTTTAATCCAATTTAAAAATTGGTACGTATGACCGAGTAAACGTCAGGCATGCTAACATTGATATTTCCGCCGCCATTTGCAAGTACTATGGCGTACCGTGCTATGAAAGAGACGACAGATTGTCTCTTGACTTGAACAATTTCACAAATGTTGACACAGATGCCGTTCTTAGAGAATTTCATCCTACTAAAAAGCCTTAAAATAAAAAATGGTCACCAAACTGTAGCGCTTTTTCAATATATGTACTTCAAAATTTTCCTTTTTTGTCAGAAGTTCTACTTGAACTTTCATTATGTTAACATTATTGGTCCTTCCGTGGATTGCCGTTTGAAATAATTGTCTGAGTCAACCAGAGCCTGACACGTAATCAAAAACTAAATTCGAGTATGTTTTAGTATGCAATTTGTTTGACAAAAAATATTTTATTTTTATTTAACGTTTTAAAATTATTTTATTTTAATATTAAAGACAACATATTTTAATGTTTATACTGTAGAATTGTATACTATTATAAATTAAATTTTTATATGAAATAAATTATATAATATATTATAAAACTAAAAGTTGAATTGGGTTTCTGGTCCAGAAATTATTGAGTTAAATTTTTTACCCAAATCTAATTTTGGTGCTTAATATTTTTATATGCACATTTCGGACCAAATTTCAAATTCTGGTCTGCCAATTAAAACAATATTATATGCTGCTGCTTTAACTAGGAAAGTTACTTTGTCAAGGTTTATATACTTATCGCTCCTCCTTTGGCTCTTTCGCCTTGGTTCTTTCCTGTGAACGGAATTTGAGACAGAAATTCTAACACTACAATATATAAATATTGTAAAGAAGTATACGTGTAATGTATGTATAGAAAATAATTTTCATTGCAAAACTCTTATGGAAATGAAAAGCTAAGTGTAACCATCTTCAAATCCATCCAATTTAGGCATCAGCCAGTAAAATGATTTGCTGACAAGTATAATCTAAAGCCCCTTTGATCTTCATCAACAAATAGCTGCCATAAGAAATTTTAAGAAAATAAACTAAAAGTGAACCAAACCTGCAGGAACCTCCCACATAGATGCTTCTGAATGATAAATATATTACAAAATTTGGGTAAATGATAAAATACAATTTTATCAGCTTCAGTCCATCATAAATTTTCATAGTGAAAGACCAATATTTTAAATTACTCATTGCTAAGATCTCTATATATTGCTTTTACCACTTGAAGTTTTCTGCACTAAAACATCTAAACAGAAGTGACTTAAAGAAGATAAAAATGAAGAAGCAAGTAATTTGTTCGACTGTCTTTCCTCTCCTTTGCATTCTTCTTCTTTTTCTTAGTGTTGAAGCACAGACGTGCAGCCCTAGTGGCAAGATCAAAGGGAAACCCCTCCACCAGGGCAATGCAACCAGGAAAATGATTCTGATTGTTGCAAGGATGGCAAGTGGTACACGACATACAAATGTTCACCCCCTGTATCAAGCCAAACGAAAGCAACACTGACGCTTAACAGCTTTGAGCCAGATGGAGACGGTGGTGCACCATCTGAATGTGACAACCAGTACCACTCCGATGATGACCCTGTGGTGGCACTTTCTACAGGGTGGTATAACAACGGAAAGAGGTGTTTGAATTATATCAACATCCATGGCAATGGAAGATCTGTGAGGGCTAAAGTTGTGGATGAATGCGATTCTACTATGGGATGCGATTCGGACCATGATTATCAGCCCCCTTGCCCTAACAACATTGTTGATGCCTCGAAAGCAGTTTGGAAGGCTCTTGGAGTGCCTGAGAGCGACTGGGGCGGGATGGATATCTACTGGTCTGATACTGATTAATCACTTGATCCATATTTTTATTTATAATGTATGTACTAGAGTAAAGATTTCTTGTGCGTCTTAGTTAACATTTATGTTACTATTAATGTAAAATTTATGTATATATTATGTATTTTGAGCCATAAACTATGTTTTAAATCTTCATTATCTGCTCTATCCTTACTTCTTAATTGGAGAAATTCTTAGTGGATTCTCGAAATCAGATGAGTGTTGGATTTGGTAGGCGTTCGATAGGGGTATAAACAAGGCACTTGTGCTCGCATGTTATTCGAAAGAAATTCGAAATCGTTTCAAGCATGCGCAGCTTGAGTTATCAAGTGAGCCATGTTTGAGTACCTTATTACTTGATTTGAGCAGCTCGCGAGCTCGATCGAGTTTTTTTTATTAATAATACATTTTCAATATTTTTAATATTAGATTACTATGTCGTATACGAAACGGGTTCAAATTTAAGCTCGAATATGTAAATACTTTTTCTAACCAAGCTTAAATAGTTTGATTTTACCACGAGCCGAGTTGGAGCGTCTAGAATAATATTCGACCAAATTGGAGCCATATTTCAAGCAATGAATTTTGAGTAGAGCTCCAGCATGAATAATCTCAACAACCAGGGAGCTTATATCCATAAATCAAATGGCATATGGGTATAAAGTTCATTGTCTTTTTAACTGTTACTCTTCCATGTTTTCATAGGTCATGACTTGCGGGTCTCATCCTACGAGAACTAGGTAACATGTTTCTGGTAAGAACTAACACTGCTAGTTCATGGTTGCCTTAATTTATCAAAAAAAATTTAGGTGTATATTATGGGTTGTATTTGGTACATTGGCGAAATATTTTTTTTTATTCACAAGCAACCTTAAAAATTGTTATGTGTTTCTTTTTTTTTAAAATGTTTTTTTAAATATTTTATTATATTCTTGTAGGACATTTGTCAACCCCTAACCTTACGGGCGGAGTCTAAAATCTCTAGTCGCAGTGTATCAAATATTTCCCCTCCTATTTTTTCCACAACTTTTCCAAATTTAGTAAATAAACATCTAATAAATACATTCCATAAAACATATATACATTTTAATGTCAACCTAAAAGGTAATAGAAAAATACAAATATAATCAATTCAAAGTCCACTTTTATTCCTTCCATTTTATGCATGTATGCAAGCCTCTAAATAGCATTAATGCTGAAACAACACAAAGAATTATAAATCAAATAATTGGAAGTTTAAGGTTTTTTAACCTGTTTTTTCCTATTTTAAATTTTTTTCTTGTTTTACTTTATATCTTTTAATCGTATTTCAATCATTTGTTATACATATATTTTTCTCTGTTTTTTACATTAAGATTATGGAAGGGAATATTCATTAATGATTTGAAGAATGAATTCAATGAGAGTGTAATCAAACAGTTGCAGTGCGAGACTGAGATTTTTACCAGAACGATTTATTACATTCAGTAGGATAGTAATTCTCTCTTAATAGAAGCCGACGGAATTGTTATTCTCAGAAAATAGAATTTATACTTAGAAAATAAATTCTCACTATTTTTTGGCGGACTAATAAACTTGAAAACTTACATGAACTGTTGTGTTTATAGCTCTACCAGTGTCATCTATCTATAGGGAGAGACGGGAGAATCTTGATTGAATTAGTAGAAAACAAATAATATTTATTTAATAGAAAAACTAATATTCTAATTTAGAGATATTTATTTAATAAAATTTCAAACACCAAATATATTTTTTTTAGAGTTATTTCAAAGAAGTACGTGTTGAAATATGTATAGAATATAATTTTGTATGCCAAAATTATATGAAAAATGAAAAAGCACAATGTAACCATCTTCAAATCCCTCCAATTTAGGCGTCAGCCAATAAAATGTTCTGTTGACAAGTATAACTAATATAAGGCCTCTTGTCTCCAAACCAACCCACATTTCAATTGCTGTTATTAACAAATTGCTGGCCCGAGTGAATATATTTATAATAAAAATAAATAAGGTTGTAATCGGGTCATAATGCAGGAACTCCACCAAAGATCTTCTGGATATGGAGATAAATACAATATCACTCACAAACGACCATTGGGGTTAATTTCGATACATAAGATACCTATGTATACAGATATCCCCCGGCAACGGCGTTTTAAGAAGACCTTTTTTTTTTGTCAAACTTGAATGAAAATTTAACTTTCCCTAAAATGTCTATTCCGGAGCCTTTTGGAACAGTGAAAGCAGTTTGAAGCTTAATTCAGAGTTTTACTTTTAAAAACTTCAATTTCAATGTTTTCAACCTGTTTTCAAATTAACTTCAATGACTGGTGTCAATTAAGGAAGAAAATGAAGAGAAATTTGCCTAGAAAAGATGAACGAAATTACTAAAAAGCCTTAAACTAAATAATGGTCTCCAAACTATAACGCTTTTTCAATTTAATGTAACTTTAAAACTTTTCTTTTTTTCTCAGTAAGTGTCATTTGAACTTTCATTATGTTAACACTATCGTTCCTTCCGTGAATTGCCGTTTAAAAATAGTTGTCTGAGTCAACCAGAGCCCTGACACGTAATCAAAAAATAAATTGGTTTAAAAAACTCAGGCTGTGAAATTTTGGGTTCAAAATGTTTAAAAAACTTTTTTGAATTATTCCGATTTTTTATGAAAACTGATATTTTTAATTTTCGTAAAGTGAAAACCAAGACTTTGGCGCCGATTCAAGTAACGAAACTTCAAACTTTAGATAACGCTTTAGATACTTTTACATTAGTGTACTTTAGTAAAACTGTTTACCTCTAGAGACCGGTAGCAAATCAAACATTCCTCTAAACTCTAATAAAACTCTAGATTTGGGATTTTTCCATTAAAGCTTAAGCTAATTCATAAAATTCTGAAATTGTTAGATAAGATAATGAGTACGCAAGGTGCACGATGTCATGGTACTCATGCGCGAGGAGCACAAATAATTTCACTTTTGTACAAAAAAAGATTCAAACTTGGAAACTAAAGGTAATCTAAGACCTCCACTATACAACACCCTCAAATTTTTTAACAATTAAACAAAACATTACAGATTAACTTTATGACTAGCAAGATCAA
>NW_024403186.1:0-21568 GCF_007990345.1 Gossypium hirsutum | reverse complement strand
AATTATGAATTATTAGGATACTCCAAGGGCCAACATATATGTGAAAACCGAATGTTGAAGAGTCTTCCAATGTGAACAAGGTGAACCGATTAGTCTTGCCATGTGAACATAGGTGTGAAACGAATTAAGGAGAGTCATAGGGAGCTAATCGGCCAAGCTATCTTCATGCATGTGTGAATGTCCTTGGCCGAATGGTCACCTTGAAGAATGAAGAGATAGCACACCATACATGTATGGAAACATTCATGAACCTTGAAGACATTGAATATGGTCATACATGCACTTAGTCGAACATGCACCTAAGAGATTCAAGTCCCCCAACCGTCCAGGCACCTTTCAAAATTCATGCTTGCTTTTAATCTCCATATGTCCATTGCGTTCCTACAAGAAATGTGAACAGAATTAATTCAAGCTAATGTGAACACAAATCAACATTAAATCAGTTATGACAAATTTATTATCATCAATAAACTCTTTTAAGACATACTTAATATAACTAATGTGAACTAAATTTAATATGTAGGATATTAGTTAACTAATTATTGAACTTATTAAATAAAAAGTCAATAGTAGTCAAATGAATTCAAAGTGAACTCTACGAGTTGATGTTGAATTCATGAGCTAAACCCGAGCTGGGCTTAAACTCGTGAGCTGATAATGAGCTGGTCCCTAGCTGTGAAACTGGGAATGAGCTGAATTTGAGCTAATGAGCTGGTGTGGAGCTACATGGGAGCTAACTTGAGATGAAGGTGAGCTCGGTGAGCTGAACTGAACTTGTAGAAGAGTTCGGCATAGATTCCCAAAATTGCCACCAGTTAGTTCGGTAGGTCTAGCATTGACATCATCCCACATTTGCTGAACTAAAGCTATAACAGCTTCTTTAAATTGTTTTGCACGAGCCCTTGTGATCGGCCCTTGAGGTAGCACCATCGGATCTCGGCTCAGACTTGACTTATGGGCAAGCGTGATCGAAACAACATCATATACTTGTTTTCTTGCTAAGGAAATGATAGTCTGATAAAGCAATTCTTAAAGGCATAGTCAATTGATTAATAGGAGTGTAACAAGTTGCCAATGCACTTGTAATTGCTTGCTTCTAAATAGTTATTTTTGCATTTTGGCATGGATTACCTTAATTGTATCCATAATCTTGTAATTTTGGTTCTTTCTAATAAATAAGTTGTGACCCTCGGTCTCTTTTTATAAAAAATAGTATTTAGCATGTAAACATAGTCCAAGCTCTTAATGAAAATGCTAAAAATACTAATAAAATTTCATAAAATGCCACTAAGTGTACCTAAGTACAAACATTTAACTAGGTCTAAAGGCATGAAATATAACTCTTTTCAAGAGTTATCAACAACACATGTATTTTCTCATTATCACCCTTTTTATTTTTAATCGATCAACTATGGATCATCACAATTATAACATTACATAATATAAATATTATAAACAATTATAAATAGAAATATAATGAGATAAGTAATTAAAATAAGATTGTCAGCCAAGGTTCCATGGTTCTATTTCTAGAAAATAAATGGAAAAATAAAATTACATAAATTTCAGCACAAGGCATTCCTTGGGTCTTCAACTGCCACCACATCTTTTCGTCGTCATGAACTCTTTTTGGAAAATTACATTTAAGTCCTATGTCTATTTCTAGCTCACAAGAATTCTATGAATTTGAAAACATAGCCCCTCATGGAGATGATAACCACGGTCTATTTCCTAAGAACCACAACCTTGACAAAAAATTTATATAACAAATATATAATGTCGCATTCATTCCCATATATAACTCAAAACATGCATAAGATCTAAAGAATGCCAATTTCTATGTAATCAAATCATTCAAGAAGAAGAGAAATTTATTTTGCTTATCTGTTTATACTTATAGATAGAACACAACTTGGCTCATGATAATAATTGTTGGAAAAAACGGGTTCGAAAAATGCAGCGGAAAATAAATTTAGGGAAAAACCAGAGTTTAAATTTTTTTTCCAAAACAATATCTTGGTTGTGATATCTAAAATAATAAACACTTAATCAAAATTGTACATTTCAATTTTTCTAGGCTGAGTGCTTCGATTGAGTAGTCTTTTCCACTATTCTGAAGCTCACGTCTTTCAAGTGTGGGCTCGTTCAGAATCAGAAAATTTTTCACAAAAATTACTAGTAGGGTAATTTTCCAATTTCTCTAAACTTTCAGGTCAAGTTGTAAATTAGAAAAATATCTTTAGAAATTTTTCTTCATATAATTTTCTCTATACAACTTTCTCTTGAATTCAAGTGTGTAAATAATGACCCAAGGCTCTTTTTATATAGGGAGAGTTTAGAGAGTTCAACTATGATTAAACTTAATCACTTTAATATTAAATTTAATCTAATATTTATCTTGATAAATATTATCTTAATTTAATGTTAAATTTTATTAAAAATATTAGAATATTTATCTACAAGATAAACATTAAATTAAATTTAATATTAAGATAATCACTTTAATATTAAATTAATAAAATACTATTAAGATAAGTATTAAATTAAATTTAATATTAAAATAATATTATTTATGTAATAGTTAATATGAAATCAAGTTCCTTGATAGTGTTCTAGTAGTAGTGCAACTCTTCCATTGCTCAACCACCGATGACCAATCGCCGTCGGCCACCGGGACCCTACTGTCACAGCCACCGGCACCACCGTGTCTGGTGATACAGTTGTGACACCTTTACGGTACCCTGAGCTGGTTTGGCTGTTGCCGATTTGGTCCGAGTCAATAATGACTCAACCGGTCCGGTCTAGCCACTTGTAACAGCCCGTTTTAGTGTTAAATCAGAATAGTGATTTCAAGACCATAAATCTGAAGTAGAAATATTCACTTTATTACTATTTTAAGGTTTACAGCATGATAGAATAATTGTGAGAAAATTTCGTTAAGAAATTTTATAGATTGAGTGCTCAATTTGACTAAAAAGACTAATTTGCAATAGGTGAAAAATTTGAGTTCTATAAGTTAAAGGAAGTAAATTGTTATGAATTTTTAATTAGAGGTCCTTAAATGGAAATTAGACCATTATACTTTAGGGTGGACAAAAATGGGCATGGAGTAAGTAAATTCATAAAGTTTAAGTGAAGGGTAAATTGGTAAATTGGTAAATAAAGACAAATTAACTAAATAAAAGATGTTCATCTTCATCAATTTAGTCTTCCTAGCCGAAATTTTGAGGAGAAGACATAGCTAGGGTTTTGCCACCTTTCAAGCTTAATTGTAAGTCCGTTCTTGTCCGATTTTTAATGATTTCTATATTTTTGAGGTTGTGGTAACTTGATCTAGTTATTTCAAGGACTAATTTGAAAGCAAGTTAAAATTCAAAATTTTACCCATGTTGGATGTGCTTGTATTTTGATGTTTGATGATAGAAAATGCATATTTGTTTTTAGATAAACAACATTTGTAAAGTGATTTTAGATAAAAAGTCAAATAAGGACTTATTTGTAAAAGGTTATAAACATGCAAAAAAGTGTGAATAAATGAAAATTATGGCTATTATGAGTACAAGTCTCGGCTAGGCTTGGGTTGTGATGAAATTGAATGAAATTCATTTTATGAGCCTAGGGACTAAATCATAAAATGTTGAAATGTTAGGGGCAAAACTGTAATTTTTGCCATAATGTGTTTTTGGGCTACATTGAATAATATGATGATTAAAAAAGTTATATTTGACATTATAGATCAAGAGAAATGAAGTTCGGATCTAGATCGGGGGAAAATAAAATAATTGACGAATAGATCCCTTTTGCCATTTTTGCATTCGAGATAAGTTCGTATGTAAATAAGCTTTATTATAATTGTATTTTAAATGCTTTAATTTTGCATGAATTGTGTAAACAACTCTACGGGCACGTTCAACGATGTTTTGGCAAGCGAGAAATCCCAATCAAACCTTAGGAATAGATTAGGATACAAGTGACATGTCACTAGGGTATTATGCTTGTGATCCGGGTGCTAGTCCTATACGTCCTACCAGTGGTTGAGTATACCGGCATATGTTGTGGTTACTTAATAGCTTGTGTGAGTAGCACTATGTAGCTACGTCTTGACTAACAGCTTGTGTGAGCAGGCCCGTTGATGGCTCGAGAGCAAGCATATATGTGTTATGAGATAGAGGTAGCAATGGCTACATATGTGACACCTTGTGTGCAAGGTTTCCCTAGTATCCAATATTATTATTTCGAGTGGTTCATTGGATATGTCAACGATGAGAATAAGTATCGAGATGGTACAGGTATGTACATAAAGCTCATGATTATTAAATTCGTGAAATGATGATTTCAAGGTAAGTTTGTGATGGAATGAGATTATGGTAAATTACATTATCTTATATTATGTTACTTGCATGGGAATGTATGGTAAGATTTGCTTACTTCTTGCATATGAGCTTACTAAGCTATATAGCTTACTCTGTTTTATTTTTCCTTGTTTTATAGTGTTACCAAGCTAGCTCGGATTGGAGATCGTCGGAGATCGCGTCACACTATCAAACTATTGTTTTGGGTATCGATG
This sequence comes from Gossypium hirsutum, assembly GCF_007990345.1. Taxonomy (NCBI): domain Eukaryota; kingdom Viridiplantae; phylum Streptophyta; class Magnoliopsida; order Malvales; family Malvaceae; genus Gossypium; species Gossypium hirsutum. The sequence goes on along the minus strand of NW_024403186.1, from coordinate 17,001 downwards.
ACTTTAAACATTTTAAGTATATGGCATGTATAGGAACTTAGTCATTTTGGTATATGTGTCAATTTGGCCAAATGTGTTGGCTTATATTTGTTTAAGGTGATTTGGTATTTAGCCATGTAATTGGCTTATTTTGGCTAAAATGGTTGCAAGCCTATTTATATAAGTATAAGTTCCAATGCCTTTTGTTTATGTGTTTTATAATGGGTTGCTATATGCTTTTTATGGTTAATTAGCTTTGTTTTTAAATGATTGAGTTTGGTGCATTGGTATGCTATAAGATCTTTATGATACAATGTATGTTAATTGTAGCCATATTGAAACTTGTAGAATGTGAGTTTGGTATGATTTGGTTTGGTAAATATAAGGTTGTAAGCATGTTAAGTGTTGACAATGAAATGAATTGATTTAACTTGATTGTGGATGTTTTGGTTGCCTAAATATGCTATGATTTATGCCATTAAAGTTATGGATGAGAGTGTGTACAAATAAGGGTGACAAATGGCTTGATAAATAGCCTTTATTTTGTCCGCATGGGTAGACAAAGGGGCATGTGTCTAGGCCATCTGTGACACACAGCTTGTCCCATGGGCATGTGTCTTGGTCGTGTGCCCCCCGCAACTTAATTTTGATGAACAGGATGCTTAGAATTGAACACATGGGCAGAGACACGGGTGTGTGTCACAGCCGTGTGAGGGACACAGCCTCAAGCACGGGCATGTGTCCTGGACGTGTGAAGTTTGCACCTATTTTATGAAAATTAATTAATCACACAGCCTAGCACATAGGTTTGTGGCTTGGCCGTGTGACTTCAATTTGTTCGTGCCTTGCAAGTCAGATAGTTACACGGGTTAGGGACACGGGCATATCCCAAACCACATAGGTGTGTGATCCCTATTCATGCAAAAAGTTTCTAGGTTTTGTAAAAATTTCCACTGTTCTCAGTTTATTCCTGAACCACTCCCAAAGCATGATTTAGGCCTCCTAGGCTCGTATTAGGGACCTTATGACTGATTGCAAATGGTTTTAATTTAGTTGAAATTTATGACTTGGAATTGTATGATTGTTTGCGATGTAAGTCCGATAATGCCTCGTAACCCTATTCCAGCGTCGAATATGGGTGAGGGCTGTTACACCGCCGGTTAGATTGTCAGGACCGTCAATCCAGTTTCATATACTAAGCCCGATTTGAGTAGTTTTTGGGTCTTAGTCTCAGTTTTGGGCACCCGAACCCAATTTATGATCTCAGGTCCAATTTTCAAATTCAATTACCCATTGGGCCAATTGTCTGACTTGAAAATTAACTTCAAAAAATATAAAATTAATTTTAAATAATTTGATTAATTTAATTTTACTTGATCAAAATTATTCTTTCCAAAAATCAATTAGATTTTCCAAATTAATTTTTGAAGAAAATCTTTAATCAAATTCTCTAGTTGAGCAATTCTTACAACTACCTAATTTAATTCTACACCGAATAAATTGACTCAATTAAATTATTCCCAAAGTTGTAGAATTTTTTTTCTAATTTAAATGCAGTCCGATCGAGCTTTTGTTGAGCTAGCGGAGGCACCAATCGAGCATATACAATTAGGTTCTAATGATTGCAATTATGTCCAGAAACATCATTTCGATAATTCACAATTACTTAATCATGGAGTCAGTCCACAAGAAGTACCATGATTGTAAACTCCTTACAATATACTCTTTACAAAAGTAATTCATCCAACTGTTTTGTCCAATGACCTCGTCATGTATGTGTTACCCTCATATGATATCCTTGATTCCTTTAAGTAAATCCAGTCACTCAATACAATCCTATTTTATCTCATTGTCACCATTGTGTCTTCTGAATGATTAATGTGATCATTTTCAACAAATGACTATGATAAATTTCTCGTTTGAGAACAAGCAACCCGTGACCACGTTCCATATTTATCAATCCACACAATGCCAATAAGGGAATATCATTGTAACATCTCGATTTTGGGCCTAGTCGGAATAGTGGTTTCGAGACCACAAATCCAAAGTATAAATTATTATTTATATGAATAGGTTGAGGTCTATGATATGTTTTCATAATTGTGTGAAAATTTCATGAAGAAATTTTATTGAAAAAATGTCTGATTTGACATTTAGGACTAAACTACAAAAGTTGCAAAATGTGAGTTCTAGAAGCTTTAAGCATGAAATTGCCATGGATTATTAATTAGAGGTCCATAAATAGCAATTTTCCCAATTTCTAATTTTATGGACAAAAATAGGCATGGATAGGTAAGAATTGAAAGTTTAGTAAAAGGGCATTTTGGTTATTTAGTAATTAAAAGATTAAAAAGGAAAAAATAAAGAAAATTTTTTCATCTTCTTCAAGCTAGGGCCGAAACTTTGAAGCTCTCCATAACTAGGGTTTCTTCACTTTCCAAGCTTAATAGTAAGTGCATCCTAGCCCCGTTTTTAATGTTCTTTGTATTTTTGAAGTTGTCATCAACCGATCTAGCTATTTCTACCATTATTTTGAGCGAGGGTTCATGTTCAAAAACTTACCCATGTGTTGGCATGCATGTATTTTGATGTTAAATGGAGGAATATGAAAGTTTGATGCGTGATAAACATCTTTTACTAAGTGGTTTTCATGAAAACACCTAAAAGGACTTCTTTGTAAAAGTTGTAAAAATGAGTAGTAAAAAAGTGATTTGATGAAAATTTTGGGCTAGTATAAGCATGACATAGGCTCGGCTAGGCTTGGGTAACAAAGAAAATGAGTACATTTCATTTTACGAGCCTAGGGACTAACTTGTAAATATGTGAAAGTTTAGGGGCAAAATCATAATTTTTCCAGAGTATGGTTTTTGGACTGATTTGAATAATGTGATGATTAAATAAGCTAAATTTCTTTTATAAATCAACAAAATGGAGTCCGGACCTAGACCGGGGAAACAACAAGATTTTGGACTAAATCGAATTAGTTGTCCATATTTTGTAGCGAGATAAGTTCGTGTGTAAATAATGCAACCTTATATTATGCATTTATTATTTGATATTGCATAAATTGTTTAATTATTGTTATGAATACGTTTGACGAAGATTCGATGTGATAAAATTCCTGGTTGAACTTTAGGAATAGATAGGATACAAATGTCATGACATTAGGGTTATGTGTGATTTCATGTAAGACCATATCTGGGATATGGCATCGATATGTGATTTTGTGTAAGACCATTTCTGGGACATGGCATCGATACAGACATCGTGTGAGACTATAGCTAGGCTATCGGCATCGATATATGTGATCTCATGTAAGACCATATCTGGGATATGGCATTGGCATCTTACTTTGCGTATGATATTTCCCGAGTGTCCTTTAACATTCCAAGTGGTTCAACGGGTAATTTAAAGGTTATGTTAATGATGTGAAAGGCTATAATTACGTTATGAAGTGGTACAGGTATGTACGCAAAACTCATGAGAAATGAGCTAGGTTCATGATGCATTATCGGTAAAGATGCAAATGAGTAAGATATGCCTATGATCATTTGATGGTTATGTGAAAATTTATAATATGCTATGTGTATGTTATATCATGTTTAATGTTGTTTATTATTTACATGCAAACTTACTAGGCTTAAAGCTTACCCCCTTCCTTTTCATTCCTTATAGTGTCACCAATCTAGCTCGGGGATCAAAAGCCGTAGGAGCATCAATCACCCTATCATCTTAGTCATTTGGGTATAATTGGTTTTGATATTTTGAATATGGCATGTATGGGGGACTTGGTCTTTTTGTTTTTGTGTCATATTAATTTGGCCCAATGTGTTGGCTAATAATGACTTGATGATTTATTTTGTATATGACCATGATATGTGGCTTATATTGATTATTAGGTTGTAAGCCTATTTATTCATGCATGCATATGCTTGTGCAGTTGTGATGTGGATGATGGTTTTATGTATGTGATGAGGTATGTTGTGGCTATGAATGCTTGATGATTTAATTGGGATTTGATTAGTATGATGATCACTAAGATATGGATGTGTAAAATGGAGTAAATTGATGTTACCTATTGCATGTGAATTGGTAAGCTTGGCTTAACCAGGTATGGTAACATGAGCATGTAGAAGTTGATATGGTGTTGCCATGAACATGACTTATTTGATGATGTCTAAATACTTAATAATGCCATGTTAAGTGCCATTGAAGGGTGGCAATTGGCTTAGAAAATAGCTTCAAAGTTGTAACAACCCGTTTTTAGGTAAATCAGAACAGTGGTTTTGGGACAACAAATCTGACATCAAAAAATTTATTTTATTGTTATTTTAATATTTACAGCATGATATTAGAGTTGTGTGAAATTTTCGTAAAGAAATTTCATCGTTTGAGTGTCTAATTTGATAAAAAGGACTAAATCGCGTAAATTGAAAATGTGAGTTCTATAGTTCAAATGCATTAAATGGCTAAGCGATAAAGTAGTTGGGGGGATTTATGTTGTAATTAGCCCTTTTATATTGTAAGTGGATGGTTATGTGCATATTTTGGTGAAATTTTAATGTTTATAACAAAGGGCAAAATGGTAATTAGTTTAATAAGTTAAATTAAATAAAATAAAGACAATTTCATGCTTATTTCTCATCATCTTCCACCGAAAGTGAAGGAAAAAGAACACCATTGAAGCCTTTGAAAGTGCGGCACTTGCATGACTTAATTGATTGAGAAAAGTGAAATACGAGTCTAGATCCAAGAAAAGATAAAGTATTAGACGAGTAAATCCGTTCTGTCATTTTAATGATCGAGGTAAGTTCGTATGTTAATAAATACTGTTAAATTATACTATAAATTTATTATTGTTGTTGAATTGAATTATAATGCTGTTTGGAAATGAGTACGAGCACAATCGATAGAGTTATGATGTCCGGAAGTCCTGTACGAACCTTAAGAATAGCTTAGGATCTAAATGTCATGAAATTACGATTACCAGGATATGACTTTGTGTAAGATCATGTCTGGGACATTGGCATCGATATGAGATTCGTGAAAGACCAAAGTTGGGCTATTGGCATTGATATATTATAACATGTAAAACCATATCTGGGATATGCATTGTATGAGTTATACGAGATTTCCAAGTATCCTGAGCGATTCTGAATGGTTCGATGGGCATAGTCAAGATAAGAATAAAAATACGATCAAAATAAGTAATACAGGTATGTACAAAACTGTGACAGCCCTAATTCGACCCTAGTCGGAATGTGGTTTCGGGACCACAAAACCGAGTCATAAAATTTAGTTAAAATTTATTTGCATATCTTATATATGTGATAGTACTTGTACAAAAATTTGATGTTTTAATTTTATATTAGGAATGTGAATTTTGCTTGAAAGGATCTAGTTGAAAGACTTGGAAAATTATGATAGGTAAATAAGTAAGGACCAAATAGTATTAAAGTGGGAAAGTGTTGTCCTTGCATGTCAAATTAGCCAAACTAAAGCATAGTGGCCGGCCATGCTATGGGTGGAAACATGTCTCCAACATGTTATGCTAGTGATGTATGTTAAGAAAAATAAAATAATGAGCGCGGTGATTAAATAATGAAAGGAAGGGTGATGAAAAAAAAAATAATATGGTCTCATCCATACCCCCTTGTTGCCGTGAATTGAAGAAAGAAAACAAAAAAAAAAGTGTTCATTCTTGAACATCTTTGGCCGAATAGAGGAAAGAAAGGAAGGGGAAAAGCTTGAGAAAATCGGCTATGGTGGTTTGCTAGACTAAGGTATGTTTGATGTTGTCCTTGAGATGCATGCATGTTTTAGTAATTGACTTGAGTTCTAAATAGCCCATGTTCAAATCTTGAATCTTGTTGGTAACATGAGCAATCGGTCATGAGAAAGTGTTCAAGAAATGGTTGTTGTTCATGTTATTTGGATGAGAAATGGTGAGTTTTGTTGTTTCATGTTAAAGTTAGGTGAATGATGATAGAGGAGTGTTTGAACTATAAAAAGAATCGGCTACCTTGTTATGAGCTAGGGCCGAATGTGAGTTTGGTTGTGTTTGAATATTACATGCTTGGTAGAATGGTGGATGAAGGTGCCGAATGTATGTTGGATTGATAGAGTCTCCAAATTGATTTTATGTGTGTATGCATGACCGAATATACGTGGTCACATGAGTAAGGAAATGAGTTATTTGATATGTGGTAAAAGTTAAGTACTAAATCGAAGGTTGCTAAAATTGCCATTTCTTTAGCCGAATATGTGTTTGATCAATGAAGGAATTGTTGAAGAATATAGGTGAACTTGGTGAGAGTATTCGGCTTAGTGTATAAATGATATAAAGATTTTAGGAAATTGTTTTGGTTAGGTGTATGTATGATTAAGTATATTCGGCAATATACTTAAAGTGGGTACATGATATTACATTATAATTATTGAGCTTAAGTATATGGATATGTGTATATGTGGTCATATAATGACATTTTGGTTTGAAAATTTAATGATATGTGATTGCCGAATGTGATAAATAAATTCATGTTATTGGGTTAAATATTGAATACTCTTATTTGTATTATTTAAGCTCAAGAACCTAAAGGAGAGGCGTCCAACAAGGGGAAATCGAAGGTCATCGAGTAGCCGACTCGGAATTATTTACCCAACATAAAGTAAGTCATTAAGCATATAGTTGGTATTAATTCAAATGGTCATAACGTTTATGTAATGATGCTGAATGGAATGAATAAATATATATATATGCATGTACGTATGTGATGATGAAAGTGTTGAATGAAAAGAAAAGAGGTGAGATGTATTGAGTTGTTGATCTCGGCACTAAATGTGCGGGTATAAACATTTATGACCATGAGATTGGCGCTACGTGTGCGGGTTTAAATTGTGCAGCACTAAGTGTGCGAATTGACTATGTAGCACTAAGTGTGCGAGTTTGACTATGTAGCACTAAGTGTGCGAATTGACTATGTAGCACTAAGTGTGCGAGTTTGACTATGTAGTACTAAGTGTGCGAGTTGACTATGTAGCACTAAGTGTGCGAGTTTGATTATGTAGCACTAAGTGTGCGAGTTGATTATATAGCACTGAGTGTGCGGACTTAATATATATTCTTGAATCATTATGGACACTAAGTGTGCGACACTATTGAGTCGATCACGGACAGCGGATCGGGTAAGTATCTTGAGCTCATGGCTAATAGGTGCTATGTCTATGTTTGGAGTTGAGCTTGGTAAGTTTGAACCCATTTGACGAATATACTTGAAGTCACGTACATAAGATTTATCATGGAATGGGTGAAAGGCCGTTTAGTTGTATGATTGTAACGAAAATAAAATGATTTATGAAAATGCCTCGAATATCCTATTGATGAGTATATGGAATGTGAATGCATGATTTGGTATGAGATTGAACCGATAGGTCGGAGGAACTATGGTATGGTTCGGTATGGATGGAGTAACTAGCCTCGTTCCATTTTGTTTCCTCTTGTGATAATGTTATTAATGGATGGTAGTGTATTGCTTATGACTTACTGAGTTACAAACTCACTCGGTGTTTCCTTGTCACCCATACTAGGTTTCTTGGACTAGTCTCTTTTTGCGTGGTCGGGCCGTCATCGAAGTCATCACACCGGATAGCAAGTTTTGGTACTTTCTTCTTAGTTGGCTTAGGAGAACATTTCGGCATGTATAGGCTATTATGTTGTGTTTGAACTTTGGTGTGTAATCTTTTAGCCATGCGAAAATGGCATAAATGTTCGGTTGGGTTTGGATTCATAACGTTAGGTCGCAAATCTTGATAATTCGACCTTTTTATGCCATACGTCATGGTTGATTATTTTGGTGTTAAAATTCATGATATGGCAATAGTGTAGCAGGGGGAAGTTTGACAATGATTAGCCTTTGGCATGGTTAGTCATGATCATAATTTGTGATATGCATGATGAATTATTAGTTAGATCAAGGAGTAAACACGAAGTGGGCATAGTTGCTTCGTAACAGATGCTGGCAGCAGCAGTGACATGAGATTGAAAAATCACTAAAAATAGTAGGAGTGGAATTAATTGATGAATAAATTATGTAATCGAAGTTTGATGAGTCTATTTTCATATAGAAGTAACGAAAAGATCATATGGACAGTATGTTAAGAGATAATCAGGTTCTCGTGGGACAGGGCCAGAAAGGTTTCTGGATTCCCTTCTCCGACTTTGGAAATTCATTATAAATTAACCAGAGATAATTAGGAGTCATACCATATATGTATAGATTCCCCTCTGAGTCTAGTTTCTATAGAAACAAACGGCATCAGCATGGAAGTTCTGTACAGGGAGATATCTAGGTCGTAATGCGCAAAGGTCAGTGTAGTCGACCCCAGTAACATGGGAGACTTTACTAATAAACTGTACTAATTGGCCCGACCAAAAATTCTGGAAAAAAATATGTAGATGGGAATATGAGTCTAGTTTCAGGGAAAATTCACGGAACTGGATTTCGAGTTCCAGAGCTCAAGATATGATTTTTAAAGCGACTAGTACGCAGATTGACAGCTTGTCTGGAAAAATTTTAATAAGTGGTTTGAAGTCTGTTAACACCTCGTGTTCGACTCCGGCGACGGTCTCGGGTTCGGGGTGTTATATTTGATTGGTATCAGAGCTATGGTTTAGTCGGTTCTAGGACTACCATAGCACGTATGAGTCTAGCTATACATGCCTTAATGTTAATGTTTAAATGTGTGATGACTTCTGACGGTTAAAATGTTTTGTTTTGATTAGTAAATGGACCCCGGTGTAGAAGGAACCTTAGCGGATGACGTTGAGAGCGTAGCGGCTGCTCCTGCACAAGGGACGCCGCCTGTTGAACCTCAGTCATCTGCGAATAATCAAGGTGAGGGGGCTAAACAAGCCTTCTTTACCATGATGAATGAATGGGTCGCGCAGTATGCCCGAACCAATCCGGCTGTCCAACAATTCCCGAATTTGAATAATCCACCCCCGGAGCTAGTAATGCCATCAGTTACTGATCCTGTGAGGCTGAGTAAGCCACCTGTAGACTTGATTAGGAAGCGCGGGGCTGAGGAGTTCAGGGCAATAGTTACTGATGATGCTGAAAGGGCCGAGTTCTGGCTTGATAACACCATTCGGGTGTTTGATGAACTGTCATGCACACCCGATGAATGTCTAAAGTGTGCTATATCCTTGTTGCGGGACTCAACCTACTATTGGTGGAGGACCCTGATTTCCATAGTCCCAAACGAACGAGTAACTTGGGACTTCTTTCAGACGAAATTTCGAAAGAAATATATTAGTCAACGGTTCATTGATCAAAAGCGTAAGGAATTCTTGGAACTCAAGCAAGGCCGTATGACAGTATCTGAATATGAACATGAATTCGTAAGACTCAGTAGGTATGCCCGGGAGTGTGTAGCTGATGAGGTTGCTATGTGCAAAAGATTCGAAGAAGGATTGAATGAGGATTTAAAGCTACTAATGGGTATTTTGGAAATAAAAGAATTCGTAACACTAGTCGAATGAGCCTGCAAGGCGGAAGAACTTGGAAAGGAGAAGAAGAAGGCTGAATTTGAAGCTAGAGACTACCGTAAAAGATCGACGGGTAAAGCTCCGTTCTCAGCCGTAAAGAAGTTCAGGGAGGACACTAATAAGTCAAGGACGACTGCGGGAATTTCCATCAGAGCAAGACCATCGACGGACTCCCGAGCTACTTCGGTAGCTAGTGTGGGCAATAATCGTCTAGAGAAACCTGAATGTCCCCAATGTGGAAGACGACACATAGGTGAATGTTGGGGTAAGTCTATTAAGAGGGCCTGTTACGGATGCGGTTCGAAGGACCACTTCATTAGAGATTGCACGGAGCTTGATGAGAAGAATAAGATTCAAGGTGCAAGACCTAGTGGAGTGACAACTAGAGGTAGACCACCGAGAATTTTAGGAGGTAGGGGTGGTAGTCAGAGAGGGGCCTCTGATACGGCTGTTCGAGCCGAGAACCGTACTCCTGCTAGAGCATATGCCATCCGCGCACGAGAGGAGGCATCCTCCCCTGACGTCATCACTGGTACCTTCACTCTCTTTGATACTAATGTGATTGCATTGATTGACCCTGGCTCTACTCATTCATATGTATGTGAAACCTTAGCATCCAGTAAGACTCTACCTGTTGAGTCTACTGAGTTCGTAATTCGGGTGTCAAATCCCTTGGGTCGTTACGTGCTTGTCGACAAAGTGTGTAAGAGATGTCCCCTAGTAATTCGAGGTTCTTGTTTTCCGGCGGACTTGATGCTTTTCCGTGTGATGAATTTGATGTTATTCTTGGTTTGGATTGGCTGACCGCGCATGATGCGGTTGTAAATTGCAAAAGCAAGACTATTGATTTGAGGTGCACAAATAACGAGATAATCGAGTTGAGTCTACGGATTGAAGGGGTTCCAGCTGTAATATCAGCAATGTTGGCCCAGAAATATGTGAGAAAAGGGTGCGAAGCATACCTTGCGTATGTACTTGATGACAAAGAGTTAGAAAAGAAACCCGAATCTGTGCCGGTGGTTTGTGAATACCCGATGTTTTTCCTGAAGAATTGCCGGGTTTGCCACCTGTTCGGGAGATAGATTTGGTATTGAGCTTGTACCTGGAACTACGCCAATTTCGATAGCTCCGTATCGTATGGCACTAACCGAGTTAAAGATTGAAAGCTCAGTTGCAAGAATTGACGGATAGAGGTTTCGCTCGACCAAGTTTCTCACCTTGGGGTGCACCAGTATTTTGTGAAAAAGAAGGACGGAACCATGAGGTTGTGCATTGACTATCGTCAACTGAATAAAGTCACGATAAAGAAAATATCCGTTACCGCGTATTGATGATTTGTTGATCAATTAAAGGGAGCATCAGTGTTCTCAAAATAGATTTGAGATCGGGCTATTATCAGTTGCGGATTCGAGATTCGGACTACCCAAAACTGCTTTCAGAACAAGGTACGGTCACTACGAGTTCTTAGTGATGCCGTTTGGGCTCACTAATGCCCCTCGGTTTTATGGATTTGATGAATCGGATCTTCAGACCATATTTGGATCGGTTCGTAGTTGTGTTCATTGATGACATCTTGGTCTATTCAAGAGATGAGACTGAACATACTGACATCTAAGTAGTGTTGCAAATTTTACGGGATAAGCAGTTATATGCTAAGTTCAGTAAGTGTGAGTTCTGGTTAAGAGAGGTTAGCTTCTTGGGTCATGTGGTATCCGCATCGGGTATTCGAGTTGACCCGACAAAATTCAGCCATACTTAACTGGAACCTCCGAGAAATTTACTGAGTTCGGAGCTTTGGGACTCGCCGGTTATTACCGATGATTTGTCAAAGGTTTCTCGATGATAGCCACACCAATGACGAAGCTACTTCAAAAGGATGCTAAGTTCGAATGGACGGAGAAATGTCAGAAAGTTCGATCAACTGAAAACTCATTTGACTGAAGCACCAATTTTAGTGCAACCCGAATCAGGCAAAGAGTTTGTCATTTATAGTGACGCATCCCTACTTGGGTTGGTTGCGTTTGATGCAAGAAGGTCGAGTTGTGGCCTATGCGTCGAGACAATTGAAGCCACACGAGAGAAATTATCCGACCCAGACTCGAACTAGCTGCCATCGTATTTGCTTTAAAAATATGGCGACATTATTTTTTGGTGAGAAGTGCCATGTATTTTCGGATCACAAAAGTCTCAAATATTTGATGACTCACGAGACTTAATCTGCGACAAAGACGTTGGCTTGAATTGTTGAAAGATTACGAGCTTGTCATTGATTACCACCCGGGAAAGGCTAATGTGGTTGCGGACGCCTTAAGCCGGAAATCGCTGTTTGCTTTACGAGCGATGAATGTGCACTTGTCTGTTCTACCCGACAATGTGTTAGTAGCTGAATTAAAAGCCAAACCATTGTTGATTCATCAAATTCGTGAAGCCCAGAAAGTTGATGATGAATTGGTTGCAAAACGGGCTGAGTGTGTTCTGAACAAGGAATCAGAGTTTCGAATGGATGATGATGATTGTTTGAGGTTTAGAAGTCGTTTGTGTGTTCCAAGGAATTCGGAACTTATTTCGATGATTTGAATGAGGCTCATAGTGGCCGAATGTCTATCCACCCGGGTAGTACTAAAATGTACAACGATCTGAAACGTCAGTTTTGGTAGCATGGTATGAAACGAGACATCTCTGACTTTGTTTCGAGATGCTTAATATGTCAACAAGTGAAAGCAGAACATCAAGTACCTTCAGGATTACTTCAGCCGATCATGATACCCGAGTGGAAATGGGATCGAGTCACAATGGACTTTGTGTCCGGGCTGCCATTGTCAGCAAGTAAGAAGGATGCGATTTGGGTTGTTGTCGATCGACTGACTAAGTCGGCTCACTTTATCCCCGTGCGTACGAATTTTCATTGGATAAACTAGCTGAATTGTACGTTTCTCAGATTGTGAGATTACATGGAGTACCTATTTCTATTGTGTCAGATAGAGACCCAAGATTTACATCGCGATTTGGAAGAAATTGCAAGAAGCTTTGGGTACCAAGCTGCATTTTAGCACTGCTTTTCACCCCCAAACCGATGGTCAATCTGAACGAACAATTCAGATACTCGAGGATATGTTGAGATGTTGCGTCTTAGAGTTCTGTGGTTCATGGGAAAGATATTTCCTTTGATTGAATTTGCTTATAACAATAGCTTTCAATCAAGCATTAAGATGGCACCTTACGAGGCTTTATACGGTCGCAAGTGCCGTACCCTATTATTTTGGACTGAACTTAGTGAAAGTAAAATCTTTGGGGTTGATTTGATTAAGGATGCCGAGCAGAAAGTCCGAGTAATTCGCGAAAGTTTGAAAGCCGCTTCGGATCGTCAAAAGTCGTATGCGGATTTGAAAAGAAAAGACATTGAATATCAGGTTGGAGATAAAGTATTTCTCAAAGTTTCACCCTGGAAGAAGGTGCTTAGATTTGGTCGTAAGGGCAAATTGAGTCCGAGATTCATCGGCCCGTACGAAGTATCCGAACGAGTTGGACCAGTTGCATACCGATTAATTTTGCCCCCTGAGTTTGAAAAGATTCACGACGTCTTTCATGTTTCGATGCTTCGACGCTATCGATCTGATCCATCGCACATAATTAGCCCATCAGAGGTTGAAATTCAAGCCGATATGAGTTATGAAGAAGAACCGATGCGTATCCTAGCTCGTGAAGTGAAGGAGTTGCGAAACAAAAGGGTTCCGTTAGTGAAGGTGTTATGGCTCAAACCGGGATCGAGGAAGCTACTTGGGAAACTGAGAGCTCAATGAAAGAACGATACCCAAACCTATTTACCGGTAAGATTTTCGGGGACGAAAATTTCTTAAGTGGGGGAGAGTTGTGACAGCCCTAATTCGACCCTAGTCGGAATGTGGTTTCGGGACCACAAAACCGAGTCATAAAATTTAGTTAAAATTTTATTTGCATATCTTATATGTGTGATAGTACTTGTACAAAAATTTGATGTTTTAATTTTATATTAGGAATGTGAATTTTGCTTGAAAGGATCTAGTTGAAAGACTTGGAAAATTATGATAGGTAAATAAGTAAGGACCAAATAGTATTAAAGTGGGAAAGTGTTGTCCTTGCATGTCAAATTAGCCAAACTAAAGCATAGTGGCCGGCCATGCTATGGGTGGAAACATGTCTCCAACATGTTATGCTAGTGATGTATGTTAAGAAAAATAAAATAATGAGCATGGTGATTAAATAATGAAAGGAAGGGTGATGAAAAAAAATAAAAATAATATGGTCTCATCCATACCCCCTTGTTGCCGTGAATTGAAGAAAGAAAACAAAAAAAAAGTGTTCATTCTTGAACATCTTTGGCCGAATAGAGGAAAGAAAGGAAGGGGAAAAGCTTGAGAAAATCGACTATGGTGGTTTGCTAGACTAAGGTATGTTTGATGTTGTCCTTGAGATGCATGCATGTTTTAGTAATTGACTTGAGTTCTAAATAGCCCATGTTCAAATCTTGAATCTTGTTGGTAACATGAGCAATCGGTCATGAGAAAGTGTTCAAGAAATGGTTGTTGTTCATGTTATTTGGATGAGAAATGGTGAGTTTTGTTGTTTCATGTTAAAGTTAGGTGAATGATGATAGAGGAGTGTTTGAACTATAAAAAGAATCGGCTACCTTGTTATGAGCTAGGGCCGAATGTGAGTTTGGTTGTGTTTGAATATTACATGCTTGGTAGAATGGTGGATGAAGGTGCCGAATGTATGTTGGATTGATAGAGTCTCCAAATTGATTTTATGTGTGTATGCATGACCGAATATACGTGGTCACATGAGTAAGGAAATGAGTTATTTGATATGTGGTAAAAGTTTAAGTACTAAATCGAAGGTTGCTAAAATTGCCATTTCTTTAGCCGAATATGTGTTTGATCAATGAAGGAATTGTTGAAGAATATAGGTGAACTTGGTGAGAGTATTCGGCTTAGTGTATAAATGATATAAAGATTTTAGGAAATTGTTTTGGTTAGGTGTATGTATGATTAAGTATATTCGGCAATATACTTAAAGTGGGTACATGATATTACATTATAATTATTAAGCTTAAGTATATGGATATGTGTATATGTGGTCATATAATGACATTTTGGTTTGAAAATTTAATGATATGTGATTGCCGAATGTGATAAATAAATTCATGTTATTGGGTTAAATATTGAATACTCTTATTTGTATTATTTAAGCTCAAGAACCTAAAGGAGAGGCGTCCAACAAGGGGAAATCGAAGGTCATCGAGTAGCCGACTCGGAATTATTTTACCCAACATAAAGTAAGTCATTAAGCATATAGTTGGTATTAATTCAAATGGTCATAACGTCTATGTAATGATGCTGAATGGAATGAATAAATATATATATGCATGTACGTATGTGATGATGAAAGTGTTGAATGAAAAGAAAAGAGGTGAGATGTATTGAGTTGTTGATCTCGGCACTAAATGTGCGGGTATAAACAAGTATGACCATGAGATTGGCGCTAAGAGTGCGGGTTTAAATTGTGCAGCACTAAGTGTGCGAATTGACTATGTAGCACTAAGTGTGCGAGTTTGATTATGTAGCACTAAGTGTGCGAGTTTGACTATGTAGCACTAAGTGTGCGAGTTTGATTATGTAGCACTAAGTGTGCGAGTTTGACTATGTAGCACTAAGTGTGCGAGTTTGATTATGTAGCACTAGGTGTGCGAGCTGATTATATAGCACTGAGTGTGCGGACTTAATATGTTCTTGAATCGTTATGGACACTAAGTGTGCGACACAATTGAGTCGATCACGGACAGCGGATCGGGTAAGTATCTTGAGCTCATGGCTAATAGGTGCTATGTCTATATTTGGAGTTGAGCTTGGTAAGTTTGAACCCATGTGACGAATATACTTGAAGTCACGTACATAAGATTTATCGTGGAATGGGTGAAAGGCCGTTTAGTTGTATGATTGTAACGAAAATAAAATGATTTATGAAAATGCCTCGAATATTCTATTGATGAGTATATGGAATGTGAATGCATGATTTGGTATGAGATTGAACCGATAGGTCGGAGGAACTATGGTATGGTTCGGTATGGATGGAGTAACTAGCCTCGTTCCATTTTGTTTCCTCTTGTGGTAATGTTATTAATGGATGGTAGTGTATTGCTTATGACTTACTGAGTTATAAACTCACTCGGTGTTTCCTTGTCACCCATACTAGGTTTCTTGGACTCGTCTCTTTTTGCGTGGTCGGGCCGTCATCGAAGTCATCACACCGGATAGCAAGTTTTGGTACTTTCTTCTTAGTTGGCTTAGGAGAACATTTCGGCATGTATAGGCTATTATGTTGTGTTTGAACTTTGGTATGTAACTTTTAGCCATGCGAAAATGGCATAAATGTTCGGTTGGGTTTGGTTTCATAACGTTAGGTCGTAAATCTTGATAATTCGACCTTTTTACGCCATATGTCATGGTTGATTATTTTGGTGTTAAAATTCATGATATGGCAATAGTGTAGTAGGGGGATGTTTGACAATGATTAGCCTTTGGCATGGCTAGTCATGATCATAATTTGTGATATGTATGACGAATTATTAGTTAGATCAAGGAGTAAACACGAAGTGGGCATAGTTGCTTTCGTAACAGATGCTGGCAGCAGCAGTGATATGAGATTGAAAAATCACTAAAAATAGTAGGAGTGGAATTAATTGATGAATAAATTATGTATTCGAAGCTCGATGAGTCTATTTTCATATAGAAGCAACGAAAAGATCATATGGACAGTATGTTAAGAGATATTCAGGTTCTTGTGAGACAGGGCCAGAACAGTTTCTGGATTCCCTGTTCCGAATTTGGAAATTCATTATAAATTAACCAGAGATAATTAGGAGTCATACCATATATGTATAGATTCCTCTCTGAGTCTAGTTTCTATATAAACAAACGGCATCAGTATTGAAGCTCTGTACAGGGAGATATCCAGGTTGTAATGCGCAAAGGTCAGCATAGTCGACCCCAGTAACATGGGAGACTTTGACTAATAAATTTACTAATTGGCCCGACCAAAAATTCTAGAAAAAAATATGTAGATGGGAATATGAGTCTAGTTTCAGGGAAAATTCACGGAACTGGATTTCGAGTTCCAGAGCTCAAGATATGATTTTTAAAGCGACTAGTACGCAGATTGACAGCTTGTCTGGAAAAATTTTAATAAGTGGTTTAAAGTCTGTTAACACCTCGTGTTCGACTCCGGCGACGGTCTCGGTTCGGGGTGTTACAATTATATGATGAATAAGTGCAGGTATATGTTTAAGAAATTTTGAGCAATATGCTCGATATTTGAGTGAACTTCAATAAGACAAAATGGATTAAGTGAAATTATGTAAGAGTGAATTTTAGTAGTAAAACAGTGTTGAATAGTAGCAATTGTGTGACTTTAAAAATTCACAAAAAATTCTGTAAGTT
>NW_024403185.1:0-21603 GCF_007990345.1 Gossypium hirsutum | reverse complement strand
CTTATCGCACTTGCGCCTCGAATTTAAATGCAAATTCGACCAAATATCGTTCCAAATTATTTATTTCACAAAACGCAAATAACGAATGAGTTACACCACGTGGAGAAAACGCAACTAAAAAAACATTATATGAAATAAAACGGGAGGGGTGCAACACGAGGACTTCCCAGGAGGTCACCCATCCTAGTACTACTCTCGCCCAAGCACGCTTAACTGCGGAGTTCTGATGGGATCCGGTGCATTAGTGCTGGTATGATCGCACCCGTCAACTCTTGCGCAATCTATTCATATAAAGGCCCCTTATCGCACTTGCGCCTCGAATTTAAATGCAAATTCGACCAAATATCGTTCCAAATTATTTATTTCACAAAACGCAAATAACGAATGAGTTACACCACGTGGAGAAAACGCAACTAAAAAACATTTATGAAATAAAAGGGGTGCAACACGAGGACCCCAGGAGGTCACCCATCCTAGCCCCCCGCATCTATCTCAAATGTGAGAGGCTGCGCCCTTATCGCACTATGCCGCTCGAATTTAAACAAATCGACAAATACGTCCAAAATATTTCACAAAACGCAAATAACGAATGAGTTACACCACGGGAGAAAATAACAAAAAAACATAATAAAAAAAAAGGGAGGGGTGCAACACGAGACTCCAGGGCACCCATCCTACATCTCGCCAAGAGCTTAACTGCGGATCGATGGGATCCGGTGCATAGTGCTGGTATGATCGCACCCGTTCAACTCTTTGCGCAATCATTCATATAAAGGCTGCCCCTTATCGCACTTGCGCCTCGAATTTAAATGCAAATTCGACCAAATATCGTTCCAAATATTATTTCAAAAACGCAAATAACGAATTATTACACCGTGAGAAAAGAATAAAAAAACTTTAAAAAAAGGGAGGGGTGCACACGAGGACTCCCAGAGTCACCCTCCTAGTACTACTCTCGCCAAGAGGCTAACTGCGGAGTTCTGATGGGATCCGGTGCATAGTGCTGGTATGATCGCACCCGTCAACTCTTGCGCAATCTATTCATAAGGCTGCCCTATCGACTTGCGCCTCGAATTTAAACAAATTCGACCAAATATCGTCCAAATAATTTCGCAAAACAAATAACGAATAGACACCACGTAAAAACCAACTAAAAAAACAAAGAAATAAAATGGGAGGGGGCAACACGAGGACTCCCAGAGGCACCCTAGTACACTCCGCCCAAGCACGCTTACTGCGGAGTCTGAGGATCCGGTGCATTATGCGTATGATCGCCCCGAACTCTGCGCAACATTCATAAAAGGCGCCCCTTATCGCACTTGCGCCTCGAATTTAAATGCAATTCGACCAAATATCGTTCCAAATTATTATTCACAAAACGCAATAACGAATGAGTTACACCACGTGGAGAAAATGCAACTAAAAAAACTTTAAAAAAAATGGGAGGGGTGCAACACGAGACTTCCCAGGAGGTCACCCTCTAGTACTACTCTCGCCCAAGCAGGCTTAACTGCGGAGTTCTGATGGGATCGGTGCATTAGTGCTGGTATGATCGCACCCGTCAACTCTTGCGCAATCTATTCATATAAAGGCTGCCCCTTATCGCACTTGCGCCTCGAATTTAAATGCAAATTCGACCAAATATCGTTCCAAATTATTTATTTCACAAAACGCAAATAACGAATGAGTTACACCACGTGGAGAAAACGCAACTAAAAAAAACATTATATGAAAATAAAATGGGAGGGGTGCAACACGAGGACTTCCCAGGAGGTCACCCATCCTAGTACTACTCTCGCCCAAGCACGCTTACCTGCGGAGTTTGATGGGATCCGGTGCATTAGTGCTGGTATGATCGCACCCGTCACTCTTGCGCAATCTATTCATATAAAGGCTGCCCCTTATCGCACTTGCGCCTCGAATTTAAATGCAAATTCGACCAAATATCGTTCCAAATTATTATTCACAAAACGCAAATAACGAATGAGTTACACCACGTGGAGAAAACGCAACTAAAAAAACATTATATGAAATAAATGGGAGGGGTGCAACACGAGGACTTCCCAGGAGGTCACCCATCCTAGTACTACTCTCGCCAAGCACGCTTAACCTGCGGAGTTTCTGATGGGATCCGGTGCATTAGTGCTGGTATGATCGCACCCGTCAACTCTTGCGCAATCTATTCATATAAAGGCTGCCTTATCGCACTTGCGCCTCGAATTTAAATGCAAATTCGACCAAATATCGTTCCAAATTATTTATTTCACAAAACGCAAATAACGAATGAGTTACACCACGTGGAGAAAACGCAACTAAAAAAAACATTATATGAAATAAAATGGGAGGGGTGCAACACGAGGACTTCCCAGCGAGTCACCCATCCTAGTACTACTCTCGCCCAAGCACGCTTAACTGCGGAGTTCTGATGGGATCCGGTGCATTAGTGCTGGTATGATCGCACCCGTCAACTCTTGCGCAATCTATTCATATAAAGGCTGCCCCTTATCGCACTTGCGCCTCGAATTTAAATGCAAATTCGACCAAATATCGTTCCAAATTATTTATTTCACAAAACGCAAATAACGAATGAGTTACACCACGTGGAGAAAACGCAACTAAAAAAAACATTATATGAAATAAAATGGGAGGGGTGCAACACGAGGACTTCCCAGGAGGTCACCCATCCTAGTACTACTCCTCGCCCAAGCACGCTTACCTGCGGAGTTCTGATGGGATCCGGTGCATTAGTGCTGGTATGATCGCACCCGTCAACTCTTGCGCAATCTATTCATATAAAGGCTGCCCTTATCGCACTTGCGCCTCGAATTTAAATCAAATTCGACCAAATATCGTTCCAAATTATTTATTTCACAAAACGCAAATAACGAATGAGTTACACCACGTGGAGAAAACGCAACTAAAAAAAACATTATATGAAATAAAATGGGAGGGGTGCAACACGAGGACTTCCCAGGAGGTCACCCATCCTAGTACTACTCTCGCCCAAGCAGCTTAACTGCGGAGTTCTGATGGGATCCGGTGCATTAGTGCTGGTATGATCGCACCCGTCAACTCTTGCGCAATCTATTCATATAAAGCTGCCCTTATCGCACTTGCGCCTCGAATTTAAATGCAAATTCGACCAAATATCGTTCCAAATTATTTATTTCACAAAACGCAAATAACGAATGAGTTACACCACGTGGAGAAAACGCAACTAAAAAAACATTATATAAAATAAAATGGGAGGGGTGCAACACGAGGACTTCCCACGAGGTCACCCATCCTAGTACTACTCTCGCCCAAGCACGCTTACTGCGGAGTTCTGATGGGATCCGGTGCATTAGTGCTGGTATGATCGCACCCGTCAACTCTTGCGCAATCTATTCATATAAAGGCTGCCCCTTATCGCACTTGCGCCTCGAATTTAAATCAAATTCGACCAAATATCGTTCCAAATTATTTATTTCACAAAACGCAAATAACGAATGAGTTACACCACGTGGAGAAAACGCAACTAAAAAAAACATTATATGAAATAAAATGGGAGGGGTGCAACACGAGGACTTCCCAGAGGTCACCCATCCTAGTACTACTCTCGCCCAAGCACGCTTAACTGCGGAGTTCTGATGGGATCCGGTGCATTAGTGCTGGTATGATCGCACCCGTCAACTCTTGCGCAATCTATTCATATAAAGGCTGCCCCTTATCGCACTTGCGCCTCGAATTTAAATGCAAATTCGACCAAATATCGTTCCAAATTATTTATTTCACAAAACGCAAATAACGAATGAGTTACACCACGTGGAGAAAACGCAACTAAAAAAACATTATATGAAATAAAATGGGAGGGGTGCAACACGAGGACTCCCAGAGGTCACCCATCCTAGTACTACTCCGCCCAAGCACGCTTAACTGCGGAGTTCTGATGGGATCCGGTGCATTAGTGCTGGTATGATCGCACCCGTCAACTCTTGCGCAATCTATTCATATAAAGGCTGCCCCTTATCGCACTTGCGCCTCGAATTTAAATGCAAATTCGACCAAATATCGTTCCAAATTATTTATTTCACAAAACGCAAATAACGAATGAGTTACACCACGTGGAGAAAATGCAACTAAAAAAACTTTTAAAAAAATGGAGGGGTGCAACACGAGGACTTCCCAGGAGGTCACCCATCCTAGTACTACTCTCGCCCAAGCAGGCTTAACTGCGGAGTTCTGATGGGATCCGGTGCATTAGTGCTGGTATGATCGCACCCGTCAACTCTTGCGCAATCTATTCATATAAAGGCTGCCCCTTATCGCACTTGCGCCTCGAATTTAAATGCAAATTCGACCAAATATCGTTCCAAATTATTTATTTCACAAAACGCAAATAACGAATGAGTTACACCACGTGGAGAAAACGCAACTAAAAAAAACATTATATGAAATAAAAGGGAGGGGTGCAACACGAGGACTTCCCAGGAGGTCACCCATCCTAGTACTACTCTCGCCCAAGCACGCTTAACTGCGGAGTTCTGATGGGATCCGGTGCATTAGTGCTGGTATGATCGCACCCGTCAACTCTTGCGCAATCTATTCATATAAAGGCTGCCCCTTATCGCACTTGCGCCTCGAATTTAAATGCAAATTCGACCAAATATCGTTCCAAATTATTTATTTCACAAAACGCAAATAACGAATGAGTTACACCACGTGGAGAAAACGCAACTAAAAAAAACATTATATGAAATAAAATGGGAGGGGTGCAACACGAGGACTTCCCAGGAGGTCACCCATCCTAGTACTACTCTCGCCCAAGCACGCTTAACTGCGGAGTTCTGATGGGATCCGGTGCATTAGTGCTGGTATGATCGCACCCGTCAACTCTTGCGCAATCTATTCATATAAAGGCTGCCCCTTATCGCACTTGCGCCTCGAATTTAAATGCAAATTCGACCAAATATCGTTCCAAATTATTTATTTCACAAAACGCAAATAACGAATGAGTTACACCACGTGGAGAAAACGCAACTAAAAAAACATTATATGAAATAAAATGGGAGGGGTGCAACACGAGGACTTCCCAGGAGGTCACCCATCCTAGTACTACTCTCGCCCAAGCACGCTTACTGCGGAGTTCTGATGGGATCCGGTGCATTAGTGCTGGTATGATCGCACCCGTCAACTCTTGCGCAATCTATTCATATAAAGGCTGCCCCTTATCGCACTTGCGCCTCGAATTTAAATGCAAATTCGACCAAATATCGTTCCAAATTATTTATTTCACAAAACGCAAATAACGAATGAGTTACACCACGTGGAGAAAACGCAACTAAAAAAAACATTATATGAAATAAAAGGGAGGGGTGCAACACGAGGACTTCCCAGGAGGTCACCCATCCTAGTACTACTCTCGCCCAAGCACGCTTAACTGCGGAGTTCTGATGGGATCCGGTGCATTAGTGCTGGTATGATCGCACCCGTCAACTCTTGCGCAATCTATTCATATAAAGGCTGCCCCTTATCGCACTTGCGCCTCGAATTTAAATGCAAATTCGACCAAATATCGTTCCAAATTATTTATTTCACAAAACGCAAATAACGAATGAGTTACACCACGTGGAGAAAACGCAACTAAAAAAAACATTATATGAAATAAAAGGGAGGGGTGCAACACGAGGACTTCCCAGAGGTCACCCATCCTAGTACTACTCTCGCCCAAGCAGGCTTAACTGCGGAGTTCTGATGGGATCCGGTGCATTAGTGCTGGTATGATCGCACCCGTCAACTCTTGCGCAATCTATTCATATAAAGGCTGCCCCTTATCGCACTTGCGCCTCGAATTTAAATGCAAATTCGACCAAATATCGTTCCAAATTATTTATTTCACAAAACGCAAATAACGAATGAGTTACACCACGTGGAGAAAACGCAACTAAAAAAAACATTATATGAAATAAAATGGGAGGGGTGCAACACGAGGACTTCCCAGGAGGTCACCCATCCTAGTACTACTCTCGCCCAAGCACGCTTAACTGCGGAGTTCTGATGGGATCCGGTGCATTAGTGCTGGTATGATCGCACCCGTCAACTCTTGCGCAATCTATTCATATAAAGGCTGCCCCTTATCGCACTTGCGCCTCGAATTTAAATGCAAATTCGACCAAATATCGTTCCAAATTATTTATTTCACAAAACGCAAATAACGAATGAGTTACACCACGTGGAGAAAACGCAACTAAAAAAAACATTATATGAAATAAAATGGGAGGGGTGCAACACGAGGACTTCCCAGGAGGTCACCCATCCTAGTACTACTCTCGCCCAAGCACGCTTAACTGCGGAGTTCTGATGGGATCCGGTGCATTAGTGCTGGTATGATCGCACCCGTCAACTCTTGCGCAATCTATTCATATAAAGGCTGCCCCTTATCGCACTTGCGCCTCGAATTTAAATGCAAATTCGACCAAATATCGTTCCAAATTATTTATTTCACAAAACGCAAATAACGAATGAGTTACACCACGTGGAGAAAACGCAACTAAAAAAAACATTATATGAAATAAAATGGGAGGGGTGCAACACGAGGACTTCCCAGGAGGTCACCCATCCTAGTACTACTCTCGCCCAAGCACGCTTAACTGCGGAGTTCTGATGGGATCCGGTGCATTAGTGCTGGTATGATCGCACCCGTCAACTCTTGCGCAATCTATTCATATAAAGGCTGCCCCTTATCGCACTTGCGCCTCGAATTTAAATGCAAATTCGACCAAATATCGTTCCAAATTATTTATTTCACAAAACGCAAATAACGAATGAGTTACACCACGTGGAGAAAACGCAACTAAAAAAAACATTATATGAAATAAAATGGGAGGGGTGCAACACGAGGACTTCCCAGGAGGTCACCCATCCTAGTACTACTCTCGCCCAAGCACGCTTAACTGCGGAGTTCTGATGGGATCCGGTGCATTAGTGCTGGTATGATCGCACCCGTCAACTCTTGCGCAATCTATTCATATAAAGGCTGCCCCTTATCGCACTTGCGCCTCGAATTTAAATGCAAATTCGACCAAATATCGTTCCAAATTATTTATTTCACAAAACGCAAATAACGAATGAGTTACACCACGTGGAGAAAACGCAACTAAAAAAAACATTATATGAAATAAAATGGGAGGGGTGCAACACGAGGACTTCCCAGGAGGTCACCCATCCTAGTACTACTCTCGCCCAAGCAGGCTTAACTGCGGAGTTCTGATGGGATCCGGTGCATTAGTGCTGGTATGATCGCACCCGTCAACTCTTGCGCAATCTATTCATATAAAGGCTGCCCTTATCGCACTTGCGCCTCGAATTTAAATGCAAATTCGACCAAATATCGTTCCAAATTATTTATTTCACAAAACGCAAATAACGAATGAGTTACACCACGTGGAGAAAACGCAACTAAAAAAAACATTATATGAAATAAAATGGGAGGGGTGCAACACGAGGACTTCCCAGGAGGTCACCCATCCTAGTACTACTCTCGCCCAAGCACGCTTAACTGCGGAGTTCTGATGGGATCCGGTGCATTAGTGCTGGTATGATCGCACCCGTCAACTCTTGCGCAATCTATTCATATAAAGGCTGCCCCTTATCGCACTTGCGCCTCGAATTTAAATGCAAATTCGACCAAATATCGTTCCAAATTATTTATTTCACAAAACGCAAATAACGAATGAGTTACACCACGTGGAGAAAACGCAACTAAAAAAAACATTATATGAAATAAAATGGGAGGGGTGCAACACGAGGACTTCCCAGGAGGTCACCCATCCTAGTACTACTCTCGCCCAAGCAGGCTTAACTGCGGAGTTCTGATGGGATCCGGTGCATTAGTGCTGGTATGATCGCACCCGTCAACTCTTGCGCAATCTATTCATATAAAGGCTGCCCCTTATCGCACTTGCGCCTCGAATTTAAATGCAAATTCGACCAAATATCGTTCCAAATTATTTATTTCACAAAACGCAAATAACGAATGAGTTACACCACGTGGAGAAAACGCAACTAAAAAAAACATTATATGAAATAAAATGGGAGGGGTGCAACACGAGGACTTCCCAGGAGGTCACCCATCCTAGTACTACTCTCGCCCAAGCACGCTTAACTGCGGAGTTCTGATGGGATCCGGTGCATTAGTGCTGGTATGATCGCACCCGTCAACTCTTGCGCAATCTATTCATATAAAGGCTGCCCCTTATCGCACTTGCGCCTCGAATTTAAATGCAAATTCGACCAAATATCGTTCCAAATTATTTATTTCACAAAACGCAAATAACGAATGAGTTACACCACGTGGAGAAAATGCAACTAAAAAAACATTATATGAAAAAAATGGGAGGGGTGCAACACGAGGACTTCCCAGGAGGTCACCCATCCTAGTACTACTCTCGCCCAAGCAGGCTTAACTGCGGAGTTCTGATGGGATCCGGTGCATTAGTGCTGGTATGATCGCACCCGTCAACTCTTGCGCAATCTATTCATATAAAGGCTGCCCCTTATCGCACTTGCGCCTCGAATTTAAATGCAAATTCGACCAAATATCGTTCCAAATTATTTATTTCACAAAACGCAAATAACGAATGAGTTACACCACGTGGAGAAAACGCAACTAAAAAAAACATTATATGAAATAAAATGGGAGGGGTGCAACACGAGGACTTCCCAGGAGGTCACCCATCCTAGTACTACTCTCGCCCAAGCACGCTTAACTGCGGAGTTCTGATGGGATCCGGTGCATTAGTGCTGGTATGATCGCACCCGTCAACTCTTGCGCAATCTATTCATATAAAGGCTGCCCCTTATCGCACTTGCGCCTCGAATTTAAATGCAAATTCGACCAAATATCGTTCCAAATTATTTATTTCACAAAACGCAAATAACGAATGAGTTACACCACGTGGAGAAAACGCAACTAAAAAAACATTTATGAAAAAAATGGGAGGGGTGCAACACGAGGACTTCCCAGGAGGTCACCCATCCTAGTACTACTCTCGCCCAAGCACGCTTAACTGCGGAGTTCTGATGGGATCCGGTGCATTAGTGCTGGTATGATCGCACCCGTCAACTCTTGCGCAATCTATTCATATAAAGGCTGCCCCTTATCGCACTTGCGCCTCGAATTTAAATGCAAATTCGACCAAATATCGTTCCAAATTATTTATTTCACAAAACGCAAATAACGAATGAGTTACACCACGTGGAGAAAACGCAACTAAAAAAAACATTATATGAAATAAAATGGGAGGGGTGCAACACGAGGACTTCCCAGGAGGTCACCCATCCTAGTACTACTCTCGCCCAAGCACGCTTAACTGCGGAGTTCTGATGGGATCCGGTGCATTAGTGCTGGTATGATCGCACCCGTCAACTCTTGCGCAATCTATTCATATAAAGGCTGCCCCTTATCGCACTTGCGCCTCGAATTTAAATGCAAATTCGACCAAATATCGTTCCAAATTATTTATTTCACAAAACGCAAATAACGAATGAGTTACACCACGTGGAGAAAACGCAACTAAAAAAACATTATATGAAATAAAATGGGAGGGGTGCAACACGAGGACTTCCCAGGAGGTCACCCATCCTAGTACTACTCTCGCCCAAGCACGCTTAACTGCGGAGTTCTGATGGGATCCGGTGCATTAGTGCTGGTATGATCGCACCCGTCAACTCTTGCGCAATCTATTCATATAAAGGCTGCCCCTTATCGCACTTGCGCCTCGAATTTAAATGCAAATTCGACCAAATATCGTTCCAAATTATTTATTTCACAAAACGCAAATAACGAATGAGTTACACCACGTGGAGAAAACGCAACTAAAAAAAACATTATATGAAATAAAATGGGAGGGGTGCAACACGAGGACTTCCCAGGAGGTCACCCATCCTAGTACTACTCTCGCCCAAGCACGCTTAACTGCGGAGTTCTGATGGGATCCGGTGCATTAGTGCTGGTATGATCGCACCCGTCAACTCTTGCGCAATCTATTCATATAAAGGCTGCCCCTTATCGCACTTGCGCCTCGAATTTAAATGCAAATTCGACCAAATATCGTTCCAAATTATTTATTTCACAAAACGCAAATAACGAATGAGTTACACCACGTGGAGAAAACGCAACTAAAAAAAACATTATATGAAATAAAATGGGAGGGGTGCAACACGAGGACTTCCCAGGAGGTCACCCATCCTAGTACTACTCTCGCCCAAGCAGGCTTAACTGCGGAGTTCTGATGGGATCCGGTGCATTAGTGCTGGTATGATCGCACCCGTCAACTCTTGCGCAATCTATTCATATAAAGGCTGCCCCTTATCGCACTTGCGCCTCGAATTTAAATGCAAATTCGACCAAATATCGTTCCAAATTATTTATTTCACAAAACGCAAATAACGAATGAGTTACACCACGTGGAGAAAATGCAACTAAAAAAACATTTATGAAAAAAATGGGAGGGGTGCAACACGAGGACTTCCCAGGAGGTCACCCATCCTAGTACTACTCTCGCCCAAGCACGCTTAACTGCGGAGTTCTGATGGGATCCGGTGCATTAGTGCTGGTATGATCGCACCCGTCAACTCTTGCGCAATCTATTCATATAAAGGCTGCCCCTTATCGCACTTGCGCCTCGAATTTAAATGCAAATTCGACCAAATATCGTTCCAAATTATTTATTTCACAAAACGCAAATAACGAATGAGTTACACCACGTGGAGAAAACGCAACTAAAAAAACATTATATGAAAAAAATGGGAGGGGTGCAACACGAGGACTTCCCAGGAGGTCACCCATCCTAGTACTACTCTCGCCCAAGCACGCTTAACTGCGGAGTTCTGATGGGATCCGGTGCATTAGTGCTGGTATGATCGCACCCGTCAACTCTTGCGCAATCTATTCATATAAAGGCTGCCCCTTATCGCACTTGCGCCTCGAATTTAAATGCAAATTCGACCAAATATCGTTCCAAATTATTTATTTCACAAAACGCAAATAACGAATGAGTTACACCACGTGGAGAAAACGCAACTAAAAAAAACATTATATGAAATAAAACGGGAGGGGTGCAACACGAGGACTTCCCAGGAGGTCACCCATCCTAGTACTACTCTCGCCCAAGCACGCTTAACTGCGGAGTTCTGATGGGATCCGGTGCATTAGTGCTGGTATGATCGCACCCGTCAACTCTTGCGCAATCTATTCATATAAAGGCTGCCCCTTATCGCACTTGCGCCTCGAATTTAAATGCAAATTCGACCAAATATCGTTCCAAATTATTTATTTCACAAAACGCAAATAACGAATGAGTTACACCACGTGGAGAAAACGCAACTAAAAAAAACATTATATGAAATAAAAGGGAGGGGTGCAACACGAGGACTTCCCAGGAGGTCACCCATCCTAGTACTACTCTCGCCCAAGCACGCTTAACTGCGGAGTTCTGATGGGATCCGGTGCATTAGTGCTGGTATGATCGCACCCGTCAACTCTTGCGCAATCTATTCATATAAAGGCTGCCCCTTATCGCACTTGCGCCTCGAATTTAAATGCAAATTCGACCAAATATCGTTCCAAATTATTTATTTCACAAAACGCAAATAACGAATGAGTTACACCACGTGGAGAAAACGCAACTAAAAAAAACATTATATGAAATAAAATGGGAGGGGTGCAACACGAGGACTTCCCAGGAGGTCACCCATCCTAGTACTACTCTCGCCCAAGCACGCTTAACTGCGGAGTTCTGATGGGATCCGGTGCATTAGTGCTGGTATGATCGCACCCGTCAACTCTTGCGCAATCTATTCATATAAAGGCTGCCCTTATCGCACTTGCGCCTCGAATTTAAATGCAAATTCGACCAAATATCGTTCCAAATTATTTATTTCACAAACGCAAATAACGAATGAGTTACACCACGTGGAGAAAACGCAACTAAAAAAAACATTATATGAAATAAAAGGGAGGGGTGCAACACGAGGACTTCCCAGGAGGTCACCCATCCTAGTACTACTCTCGCCCAAGCAGGCTTAACTGCGGAGTTCTGATGGGATCCGGTGCATTAGTGCTGGTATGATCGCACCCGTCAACTCTTGCGCAATCTATTCATATAAAGGCTGCCCCTTATCGCACTTGCGCCTCGAATTTAAATGCAAATTCGACCAAATATCGTTCCAAATTATTTATTTCACAAAACGCAAATAACGAATGAGTTACACCACGTGGAGAAAACGCAACTAAAAAAAACATTATATGAAATAAAATGGGAGGGGTGCAACACGAGGACTTCCCAGGAGGTCACCCATCCTAGTACTACTCTCGCCCAAGCACGCTTAACTGCGGAGTTCTGATGGGATCCGGTGCATTAGTGCTGGTATGATCGCACCCGTCAACTCTTGCGCAATCTATTCATATAAAGGCTGCCCCTTATCGCACTTGCGCCTCGAATTTAAATGCAAATTCGACCAAATATCGTTCCAAATTATTTATTTCACAAAACGCAAATAACGAATGAGTTACACCACGTGGAGAAAACGCAACTAAAAAAAACATTATATGAAATAAAAGGGAGGGGTGCAACACGAGGACTTCCCAGGAGGTCACCCATCCTAGTACTACTCTCGCCCAAGCACGCTTAACTGCGGAGTTCTGATGGGATCCGGTGCATTAGTGCTGGTATGATCGCACCCGTCAACTCTTGCGCAATCTATTCATATAAAGGCTGCCCCTTATCGCACTTGCGCCTCGAATTTAAATGCAAATTCGACCAAATATCGTTCCAAATTATTTATTTCACAAAACGCAAATAACGAATGAGTTACACCACGTGGAGAAAACGCAACTAAAAAAAACATTATATGAAATAAAACGGGAGGGGTGCAACACGAGGACTTCCCAGAGGTCACCCATCCTAGTACTACTCTCGCCCAAGCACGCTTAACTGCGGAGTTCTGATGGGATCCGGTGCATTAGTGCTGGTATGATCGCACCCGTCAACTCTTGCGCAATCTATTCATATAAAGGCTGCCCTTATCGCACTTGCGCCTCGAATTTAAATGCAAATTCGACCAAATATCGTTCCAAATTATTTATTTCACAAAACGCAAATAACGAATGAGTTACACCACGTGGAGAAAACGCAACTAAAAAAAACATTATATGAAATAAAATGGGAGGGGTGCAACACGAGGACTTCCCAGGAGGTCACCCATCCTAGTACTACTCTCGCCCAAGCACGCTTAACTGCGGAGTTCTGATGGGATCCGGTGCATTAGTGCTGGTATGATCGCACCCGTCAACTCTTGCGCAATCTATTCATATAAAGGCTGCCCCTTATCGCACTTGCGCCTCGAATTTAAATGCAAATTCGACCAAATATCGTTCCAAATTATTTATTTCACAAAACGCAAATAACGAATGAGTTACACCACGTGGAGAAAACGCAACTAAAAAAACATTATATGAAATAAAATGGGAGGGGTGCAACACGAGGACTTCCCAGGAGGTCACCCATCCTAGTACTACTCTCGCCCAAGCACGCTTAACTGCGGAGTTCTGATGGGATCCGGTGCATTAGTGCTGGTATGATCGCACCCGTCAACTCTTGCGCAATCTATTCATATAAAGGCTGCCCCTTATCGCACTTGCGCTCGAATTTAAATGCAAATTCGACCAAATATCGTTCCAAATTATTTATTTCACAAAACGCAAATAACGAATGAGTTACACCACGTGGAGAAAAGCAACTAAAAAAAACATTATATGAAATAAAATGGGAGGGGTGCAACACGAGGACTTCCCAGGAGGTCACCCATCCTAGTACTACTCTCGCCCAAGCACGCTTAACTGCGGAGTTCTGATGGGATCCGGTGCATTAGTGCTGGTATGATCGCACCCGTCAACTCTTGCGCAATCTATTCATATAAAGGCTGCCCCTTATCGCACTTGCGCCTCGAATTTAAATGCAAATTCGACCAAATATCGTTCCAAATTATTTATTTCACAAAACGCAAATAACGAATGAGTTACACCACGTGGAGAAAAGCAACTAAAAAAAACATTATATGAAATAAAATGGGAGGGGTGCAACACGAGGACTTCCCAGGAGGTCACCCATCCTAGTACTACTCTCGCCCAAGCACGCTTAACTGCGGAGTTCTGATGGGATCCGGTGCATTAGTGCTGGTATGATCGCACCCGTCAACTCTTGCGCAATCTATTCATATAAAGGCTGCCCCTTATCGCACTTGCGCCTCGAATTTAAATGCAAATTCGACCAAATATCGTTCCAAATTATTTATTTCACAAAACGCAAATAACGAATGAGTTACACCACGTGGAGAAAACGCAACTAAAAAAAACTTTATGAAAAAAATGGGAGGGGTGCAACACGAGGACTTCCCAGAGGTCACCCATCCTAGTACTACTCTCGCCCAAGCAGCTTAACTGCGGAGTTCTGATGGATCCGGTGCATTAGTGCTGGTATGATCGCACCCGTCAACTCTTGCGCAATCTATTCATATAAAGGCTGCCCTTATCGCACTTGCGCCTCGAATTTAAATGCAAATTCGACCAAATATCGTTCCAAATTATTTATTTCACAAAACGCAAATAACGAATGAGTTACACCACGTGGAGAAAACGCAACTAAAAAAACATTATATGAAAAAAATGGGAGGGGTGCAACACGAGGACTTCCCAGGAGGTCACCCATCCTAGTACTACTCTCGCCCAAGCACGCTTAACTGCGGAGTTCTGATGGGATCCGGTGCATTAGTGCTGGTATGATCGCACCCGTCAACTCTTGCGCAATCTATTCATATAAAGGCTGCCCTTATCGCACTTGCGCCTCGAATTTAAATGCAAATTCGACCAAATATCGTTCCAAATTATTTATTTCACAAAACGCAAATAACGAATGAGTTACACCACGTGGAGAAAACGCAACTAAAAAAACATTATATAAATAAAAGGGAGGGGTGCAACACGAGGACTTCCCAGAGGTCACCCATCCTAGTACTACTCTCGCCCAAGCAGCTTAACTGCGGAGTTCTGATGGGATCCGGTGCATTAGTGCTGGTATGATCGCACCCGTCAACTCTTGCGCAATCTATTCATATAAAGGCTGCCCTTATCGCACTTGCGCCTCGAATTTAAATGCA
The DNA here is from genome assembly GCF_007990345.1 of Gossypium hirsutum. Classification (NCBI taxonomy): domain Eukaryota; kingdom Viridiplantae; phylum Streptophyta; class Magnoliopsida; order Malvales; family Malvaceae; genus Gossypium; species Gossypium hirsutum. Next base: position 6,408 of record NW_024403185.1, on the reverse strand, counting down.
AATTCGACCAAATATCGTTCCAAATTATTTATTTCACAAAACGCAAATAACGAATGAGTTACACCACGTGGAGAAAACGCAACTAAAAAAAACATTATATGAAATAAAATGGGAGGGGTGCAACACGAGGACTTCCCAGAGGTCACCCATCCTAGTACTACTCTCGCCCAAGCACGCTTAACTGCGGAGTTCTGATGGGATCCGGTGCATTAGTGCTGGTATGATCGCACCCGTCAACTCTTGCGCAATCTATTCATATAAAGGCTGCCCCTTATCGCACTTGCGCCTCGAATTTAAATGCAAATTCGACCAAATATCGTTCCAAATTATTTATTTCACAAAACGCAAATAACGAATGAGTTACACCACGTGGAGAAAACGCAACTAAAAAAACATTATATGAAATAAAATGGGAGGGGTGCAACACGAGGACTTCCCAGGAGGTCACCCATCCTAGTACTACTCTCGCCCAAGCAGCTTAACTGCGGAGTTCTGATGGGATCCGGTGCATTAGTGCTGGTATGATCGCACCCGTCAACTCTTGCGCAATCTATTCATATAAAGGCTGCCCCTTATCGCACTTGCGCCTCGAATTTAAATGCAAATTCGACCAAATATCGTTCCAAATTATTTATTTCACAAAACGCAAATAACGAATGAGTTACACCACGTGGAGAAAATGCAACTAAAAAAAACATTTATGAAAAAAATGGAGGGGTGCAACACGAGGACTTCCCAGGAGGTCACCCATCCTAGTACTACTCTCGCCCAAGCAGCTTAACTGCGGAGTTCTGATGGGATCCGGTGCATTAGTGCTGGTATGATCGCACCCGTCAACTCTTGCGCAATCTATTCATATAAAGGCTGCCCTTATCGCACTTGCGCCTCGAATTTAAATGCAAATTCGACCAAATATCGTTCCAAATTATTTATTTCACAAAACGCAAATAACGAATGAGTTACACCACGTGGAGAAAACGCAACTAAAAAAAACATTATATGAAATAAAACGGGAGGGGTGCAACACGAGGACTTCCCAGGAGGTCACCCATCCTAGTACTACTCTCGCCCAAGCACGCTTAACTGCGGAGTTCTGATGGGATCCGGTGCATTAGTGCTGGTATGATCGCACCCGTCAACTCTTGCGCAATCTATTCATATAAAGGCTGCCCCTTATCGCACTTGCGCCTCGAATTTAAATGCAAATTCGACCAAATATCGTTCCAAATTATTTATTTCACAAAACGCAAATAACGAATGAGTTACACCACGTGGAGAAAACGCAACTAAAAAAAACATTATATGAAATAAAACGGGAGGGGTGCAACACGAGGACTTCCCAGAGGTCACCCATCCTAGTACTACTCTCGCCCAAGCAGGCTTAACTGCGGAGTTCTGATGGGATCCGGTGCATTAGTGCTGGTATGATCGCACCCGTCAACTCTTGCGCAATCTATTCATATAAAGGCTGCCCCTTATCGCACTTGCGCCTCGAATTTAAATGCAAATTCGACCAAATATCGTTCCAAATTATTTATTTCACAAAACGCAAATAACGAATGAGTTACACCACGTGGAGAAAACGCAACTAAAAAAACATTATATGAAATAAAAGGGAGGGGTGCAACACGAGGACTTCCCAGGAGGTCACCCATCCTAGTACTACTCTCGCCCAAGCACGCTTAACTGCGGAGTTCTGATGGGATCCGGTGCATTAGTGCTGGTATGATCGCACCCGTCAACTCTTGCGCAATCTATTCATATAAAGGCTGCCCTTATCGCACTTGCGCCTCGAATTTAAATGCAAATTCGACCAAATATCGTTCCAAATTATTTATTTCACAAAACGCAAATAACGAATGAGTTACACCACGTGGAGAAAAGCAACTAAAAAAAACATTATATGAAAAAAATGGGAGGGTGCAACACGAGGACTTCCCAGAGGTCACCCATCCTAGTACTACTCTCGCCCAAGCACGCTTAACTGCGGAGTTCTGATGGGATCCGGTGCATTAGTGCTGGTATGATCGCACCCGTCAACTCTTGCGCAATCTATTCATATAAAGGCTGCCCTTATCGCACTTGCGCCTCGAATTTAAATGCAAATTCGACCAAATATCGTTCCAAATTATTTATTTCACAAAACGCAAATAACGAATGAGTTACACCACGTGGAGAAAACGCAACTAAAAAAACATTATATGAAATAAAACGGGAGGGGTGCAACACGAGGACTTCCCAGGAGGTCACCCATCCTAGTACTACTCTCGCCCAAGCACGCTTAACTGCGGAGTTCTGATGGATCCGGTGCATTAGTGCTGGTATGATCGCACCCGTCAACTCTTGCGCAATCTATTCATATAAAGGCTGCCCCTTATCGCACTTGCGCCTCGAATTTAAATGCAAATTCGACCAAATATCGTTCCAAATTATTTATTTCACAAAACGCAAATAACGAATGAGTTACACCACGTGGAGAAAATGCAACTAAAAAAACATTTATGAAAAAAATGGGAGGGGTGCAACACGAGGACTTCCCAGGAGGTCACCCATCCTAGTACTACTCTCGCCCAAGCACGCTTAACTGCGGAGTTCTGATGGGATCCGGTGCATTAGTGCTGGTATGATCGCACCCGTCAACTCTTGCGCAATCTATTCATATAAAGGCTGCCCCTTATCGCACTTGCGCCTCGAATTTAAATCAAATTCGACCAAATATCGTTCCAAATTATTTATTTCACAAAACGCAAATAACGAATGAGTTACACCACGTGGAGAAAACGCAACTAAAAAAACATTATATGAAATAAAATGGGAGGGGTGCAACACGAGGACTTCCCAGGAGGTCACCCATCCTAGTACTACTCTCGCCCAAGCACGCTTAACTGCGGAGTTCTGATGGGATCCGGTGCATTAGTGCTGGTATGATCGCACCCGTCAACTCTTGCGCAATCTATTCATATAAAGGCTGCCCTTATCGCACTTGCGCCTCGAATTTAAATGCAAATTCGACCAAATATCGTTCCAAATTATTTATTTCACAAAACGCAAATAACGAATGAGTTACACCACGTGGAGAAAACGCAACTAAAAAAAACATTATATGAAAAAAACGGGAGGGTGCAACACGAGGACTTCCCAGGAGGTCACCCATCCTAGTACTACTCTCGCCCAAGCACGCTTAACTGCGGAGTTCTGATGGATCCGGTGCATTAGTGCTGGTATGATCGCACCCGTCAACTCTTGCGCAATCTATTCATATAAAGGCTGCCCCTTATCGCACTTGCGCCTCGAATTTAAATGCAAATTCGACCAAATATCGTTCCAAATTATTTATTTCACAAAACGCAAATAACGAATGAGTTACACCACGTGGAGAAAACGCAACTAAAAAAACATTATATGAAATAAAATGGGAGGGGTGCAACACGAGGACTTCCCAGGAGGTCACCCATCCTAGTACTACTCTCGCCCAAGCAGCTTAACTGCGGAGTTCTGATGGGATCCGGTGCATTAGTGCTGGTATGATCGCACCCGTCAACTCTTGCGCAATCTATTCATATAAAGGCTGCCCTTATCGCACTTGCGCTCGAATTAAATGCAAATTCGACCAAATATCGTCAAATATTTATTTCACAAAACGCAAATAACGAATGAGTTACACCACGTGGAGAAAAGAACTAAAAAAAACATTTTATAAAAAAATGGGAGGGGTGCAACACGAGGACTTCCCAGGAGGTCACCCATCCTAGTACTACTCTCGCCAAGCACGCTTAACTGCGGAGTTCTGATGGATCCGGTGCATTAGTGCTGGTATGACGCACCCGTCAACTCTTGCGCAATCTATTCAATAAAGCTGCCCCTTATCGCACTGCGCCTCGAATTTAAATGCAAATTCGACCAAATATCGTCCAAATTATTTATTTCACAAAACGCAAATAACGAATGAGTAACCACGTGAGAAAAGCAACTAAAAAAACATTATAGAAAAAATGGGAGGGTGCAACACGAGGACTTCCCAAGGCACCCTCCAGACTCTCCCCAAGCGCACGCGAGTCGATGGATCGGCATTAGTGCTGGTATGATCGCACCGTCAACTCTGCGCAATCTATCTCCTATACTGGCCTCGAATTAAATGCCAAATTCGTCCAAATATATTTCCACAAAAACGAATGATACACCTGGAGAAAACAAAAAAAAACTTTTATAGGGTGCAACGAACTTCCAGAGGTCACCCATCAGACTACTCGCCCAAGCAGCTTAACTGCGATCGATGGGTCGTGCATTAGCTGGTATGATCGCACCCGTCAACTGCGCAATCTATCATAAAAGGCCCTTATCGCACTTGCCCGAATTAAACAAACGACCAAATACGTCCAAATATTTATTTCAAAACGCAAATAACGAATGAGTACACCAGTGGAGAAAACAACTAAAAAAAAATAAAAAAAAAAAAGAGACTTCCCAGAGGTCACCATCCTAGTAACCCCCACGCCCCAGTCTGATTTATTAGTGCTGGTATGATCGCACCCGTCAACTCTTGCGCAATTCTATTCAATAAGCTGCCCCTTACGCACTTGCGCCTCGAATTTAAATGCAAATCGACCAAATATCGTTCCAAATTATTTTTTCACAACGCAAATAACGAATGAGTTACACCACGTGGAGAAAATGCAACTAAAAAAAACATTATATGAAAACGGGAGGGGTGCAACACGAGGACTTCCAGGAGTCACCCATCCTAGTATACTCCGCCCAAGCAGCTTACCTGCGGAGTTCTGATGGGATCCGGTGCATTAGTGCTAGTATGATCGCACCCGCAACTCTTGCGCAATTATTCATATAAAGGCCCCTTATCCACTTGCGCTCGAATTTAATCAAATTGACAATATCGTTCCAAATTATTTATTTCCAAAACCAAATAAGATGAGTACACACGTGAGAAAACGCAACTAAAAAATTATATAAAAAAGAGGGGCACACAGACTTCCCACAGGTCACCCATCCTTACTACCTCGCCAAGCACTTACTGCGGAGTTCTATGGATCGTCATAGTTGGTATGACACCGCCAACTCTTGCGCAATCTATTCATTAAAGCGCCCTTATCGACTGGCCTCAATTTAAAGCAAATCGACCAAATATCATTAATATTATTCACAAACGAAATAACGAATGAGTACACCAATGGAGAAAACCAACTAAAAAAAACATTATAAAAAAAGAGGGTAACACAGACTTCCAAGAATCACCCATCCAGTACTACTCTCGCCCAACACGCTTACGCGGAGTTCTGATGGGATCCGGTGCATTAGTGCTGATATCGCCCCGTCAACTCTTGCGCAATCTTTCATTAAAGGCTCCCCTTATCGCATTGCGCCTCGAATTTAAATGCAATTCGACCCATATCTTCCAAATTATTTATTTCACAAAACGCAAATAACGAATGAGTTACACCACGTGGAGAAAACGCAACTAAAAAAAACTTTAAAAAAAATGGAGGGGTGCAACACGAGGACTTCCCAGGAGGTCACCCATCCTAGTACTACTCTCGCCCAAGCAGGCTTAACTGCGGAGTTCTGATGGGATCCGGTGCATTAGTGCTGGTATGATCGCACCCGTCAACTCTTGCGCAATCTATTCATATAAAGGCTGCCCTTATCGCACTTGCGCCTCGAATTTAAATGCAAATTCGACCAAATATCGTTCCAAATTATTTATTTCACAAAACGCAAATAACGAATGAGTTACACCACGTGGAGAAAACGCAACTAAAAAAACATTATATGAAATAAAATGGGAGGGGTGCAACACGAGGACTTCCCAGAGGTCACCCATCCTAGTACTACTCTCGCCCGCAAGCACTTACTGCGGAGTTCTGATGGGATCCGGTGCATTAGTGCTGTATGATCGCACCCGTCCTCTTGCGCGCAATATTCATATAAAGGCTGCCCTTATCGCACTTGCGCCTCGAATTTAAATGCAAATTCGACCAAATATCGTTCCAAATTATTTATTTCACAAAACGCAAATCGAATGAGTTACACCACGTGGAGAAAACGCAACTAAAAAAAACATTATATGAAAAAAATGGAGGGGTGCAACACGAGGACCCCAGGAGGTCACCATCCTAGTACTACTCTCGCCCAAGCACGCTTAACTGCGGAGTTCTGATGGGATCCGGTGCATTAGTGCTGGTATGATCGCACCCGTCAACTCTTGCGCAATCTATTCATATAAAGGCTGCCCTTATCGCACTTGCGCCTCGAATTTAAATGCAAATTCGACCAAATATCGTTCCAAATTATTTATTTCACAAAACGCAAATAACGAATGAGTTACACCGCGTGGAGAAAACGCAACTAAAAAAACATTATATGAAAAAAAAACGGGAGGGGTGCAACACGAGG
>NW_024403184.1:0-21629 GCF_007990345.1 Gossypium hirsutum | reverse complement strand
TCGAATTGGTAATTAAAATAAAATTCTAAAATCTAATAAAATAAAAGATTTTAAGAAAAATTAAAAACATAAAATAATAATAAATGTTTTAAACATTTCATCGCTGGATGGTTCGCGAGGTGGGTTAGCATGGAGTGGAGGTGCTAAAAATCTGCTGTAAGTAGCATCATGTTCTCAAATCATTGAAATACTACTGCTCGATCGAGTGAGGTGCTCAAAGATGTCAGCATATGAAGCTGCCGTATGAAATGGACGAGAGGGTAGTGGTGGCTGAGTCGGTGGGTCCTGGTGCTGTGGAGGGACATCATCAGGAATGTCTCGTAGGCCTCCTCCTTGGTAGATTGGGCGAGTCGATATGAGGAGGGTAGGTTCCTCGGCACTTTTTGATCACCCTCATGTTAAGCATGCTCGAGACGCCTTGTGGGACATCTGGCCAATAAGGGTCAATGATGATTCTTGGGCCGCGGTGTCAAGGAGCCCAAGTTCGAGCCAACGAGTCATGTAGGGGTCGATGAGATGACCCTCTTCCTATGCCGCTCCGTCCGGTGCTGAATCGCGAGGGCGATGAAATAGGTAAGGTCGATGACGTGCCCGTGCGACATACACCATAAAAGTAGGCGTCATGAGTGTTGACGACGCCAGTGCTTTCTCGTTTCCTGTAATCGTGTGAGCCAAAATGGCGTATAGGTACCTCAGGGATGGTGGGAGAACTGATGCCTTGGAGCGGCTAGGATTGTAGGAGGCTGCGCGAGGGGCCAAAGTGTGCCACACTTCGAGGGAGAGAAGTGTATGTGGCGAGTGAGAACATGTAGTTTTTCCTCCTTGAACTCCTCCGTATATAAGCCAGTGCAGCACCGAACTCTGGATGCTTAGCTGGCTGATTAATCTGCCTAGGAAAAATTGGACCGTGCCGAGATCATATAGTTCGTCATTACGGTCTGAAGATGGAACGTTGAGCATAGTTCCATCATGAGATCGAGGTATGTGGCTTGATGATCCCAAGAACAGCTCCTAAGGGTGGTGGTAGGAGGGCCTGAATCGCATCAGCCAACTGAACTTGTTCTACGACAGCCAGTTAATGCAGCGGCCAGCAATTAAGGTCAAGCCTGAAGTATTTGGAACAATTCTTTCTGGGCCCTACAGGGGAACTGTAGGAGAGGGTGACGAATTTTTGCGGTTGGACCTATGAAAATTACACTCTATTCCGTTTATTGGAAGCAGGTACGACGATTTTCTTTCCTCGTGAAGATGACATGGTACCTACAATCAAAACCATTAATTCATCTTGAGGAATGATCAAAGTAAAATAAAGACAAATTGTAAATAACAATCATAATTTCAGCAACTAGTAAGACGAATAAGTTAATCAAAGCAATCAATTGTATGGCGTAAAAATGGCAACAAATTTCATGGAATGCAACATGTGTGACGGATGAAAAATGATAACACTAAAGGCACGAGTATGTCTATTGTTCTAATCATGAATATCTACTTCTAACCAATCAGATAAAGTAGAGAAATCATATAAAGAGTAAGAATTTGAACATGAAAAAGATAATAACTTGTTCTATGACTAAAATGTGAGTGATAGAAAGATGAAAATAATCATGAAAAATGCATAGTACTATGATAACTAACATGAAAAATGAGTGCAATTAAAGGGAAAAAAGTAAATAAACGCTAGAAAAGGGAGAATGAGCGGCAAAAATAGAGTTGGATGCGGCGCACAGGCATGGCGAGGAGGTCGTGTGGACTTGTATCGGCTAGGGTTAGGGTTTTTGGGTGGGAAAGACAATGAATAGTGTAGGGTTTTTATAGATTTTAGGGCACATGGCCAGGCAACATGCCCGTGTTCCCCAATTTCAGCCCGTGTGATTCGTAAATTTTGCGCGTTTGACATTTAGTACACGCCCGTGTTCCTTGGGGGTGTGGGTGTACATGGCCGTGTCTCACGACTGTGTTTGTCATTGTTCGCTTCTCCCACGCCCGTGTTTGTAGACTGACGCCCGTGTTAATCTAGTAGGTTCGACCACGGGTTCTAGACACGGGAGTGTCGCACACCCGTGCTATTTAACATGTTTGTCCACGGTTCTTCCACACGAGCGTGTTGTAAGCCCGTATTGTTTGGCAGGCTCGACCACGACCATGTCGCACGGCCTTGGCATTTTATCATAACCTATGTTTGGGAAATCTTTGCCCTATTTTCACACGGCCCTAAGCACGCCCGTGTGCTTGGCCGTATCTCTGTGGAAAACCTGTATTCAAGAGCTCCGTTAGTAAGTTAGGTGTTGAAGACTAAATTTTAAAGAAGTTAATATAGTTAGTGCTCAGGTTGCCTCCCGAGAAGCACTTATTTATAGTCTAAGCTTGACTTACCTCTCCGTTGAATGATCATGGTGGTTTGAGGAGTTTATACTCCTCATTCCTGGTATCAAAATAAGGTTTTAAACGGGTGTTGTTTACGTTAAAAGTGCCGAACTTGGGATGACTCACCTCCGTACCGAATGGTAAAATGCTAAGTACCGTAAGAGAGATTTCTTCATTCAGTGTGGTAGCAACAATGTGGGGATCTATTGCATCTAATAAAACTCTATCTCCAACCTTAAGTTGATTTGGAAAGGTATTGAGCTCGTACTGTCGTAGATTCGATTTGTCAGGTGTTCTCGAATTATGTATCCGCCATTCATCTAGTTCCTCGATTTGTAGCCTTCGATCTTCATGAATAGGTCCTCTGCTACTGCTTGAGAATAACTCATGTGCTTCCTTCAGACTTATTTCCTGCAAAGTAGGTTGTACCAGATTGCCAGTTTAATAGAATGGTTTAGACGATCACCTTCAATTTCTGATATGTTGCTAGAATTACGAGCTTGAAGGGTGATTGTTTCGTCTACGGAGTGTGAGTTCACATATGCCAACATCAGTAATTATTTTAGTAGTTGCTAAAAAGGGCCTTCCTAGAATTAAAGGAGTGTTGCTATCCTCCTCTATGTCTAGAACAATGAAGTCAACGGGAAATATAAATTTATCGATTTTAACTAGCACATCTTCAATAATACCCCTAGGGAATCTTATAGTTTAATCTGCTAATTGAATGCTCATCCTAGTCTGTTTGGGTTTCCCGAGACCTAGTTGCTTAAACATTTGTAAGGCATGATGTTGATACTAGCCTCTAAATCAGCTAATGCATTATTAACATCTAAACTACCAATTAAGCAAGGAATAGTAAAACTCCCTGGATATTTTAGTTTGTTGGGTAGTTTATTCTGGAGAATAGCTGAGCAAACTGCGTTTAGCTCCATAGGCGATGCCTCGTCCAACTTCCGCTTATTTGCTAAAAACTCCTTTAAAAATTTCATTGCGTTTGGCATCTGCGATAGGGCTTCAATAAACGGTAAGTTAATATGTAATTTTTTTAAGAGTTTAAGGAATTTACCAAATTGTGCATCTGAGCGGTCTTTCCTTGTCGCGTTGGGCTATGACACACGAGGTTTATATTCAACATTCACTAATTTTTTTTATTATGACCTACCACACCTTGACCTTTGCTTACCATAGTGTCTTGCCTCGGTTCTGGCTCAGGCTCAACGACTCCTTCGTTATCTTGAATATTAATTGCGTTGAGTTGTTCCCTTGGGTTGGGTTCATTATTACTTGGCAAGCTACCTTGTGGTCGTTCAGAGATTAGTTTGGAAAGCTGGCCTATTTGAGTTTCGAGCCCTTGGATTGACGCTTGCTGATTTTTAAGTGCTGTCTCAGTGTTCTGGAAATGGGTTTCTGACACTGATATAAACTTTGAGAGCATCTCTTCAAGGTTCGATTTTTTTTCCTGTTGATAGGGTGGTTGTTGAAAACCTGGAGGATGTTGTGGTCTTTGATTTCCTTGACCACCCCACAAGAAATTGGGGTGGTTCCTCCAACCTGCATTGTAAGTGTTACTATATGGGTTATTTTGGGATCGAGAGTTATTGTTACCCATTTATTGGACTTGTTCCTCCTCGATGCTAGGGTTGAAGGGTTGATACTCTGTGCATGCTCCTCCTCCATTCGTCTCACACCTCATTACTAGATGTACCTGAGTAGAACCAAGTAAACCATCAATCTTTTTATTTAGAAGTTCTACTTGGTTTGACAGCATAGTAACCGAATCGACGTTATAAGCACCTGCTTTTTTAGTTGGCTTAGTCCTCATGACTTGCCACTAATAGTTATTCAGTGATATCTCCTTTATAAACTCATAGGCATCTTCAGGTGTTTTATTATTGATGGTTCCGCCAGCAACTGCGTTAACCATTTGTCGAGTCGAAGGATTCAGGCCATTATGGAACAGTTGAACCTATAGCCAAAGCGGTAACCCATGGTGAGGGCACCTTCTCAGTAAGTCCTTGTATCTCTCCCATGCATCGTAAAGAGTTTCTAAGTCCATCTGCACAAACGAAGAGATGTCATTACGTAATTTAGCCGTTTTAGCCGGTGGAAAATATTTTAGTAAAAATTTTTCAGTCATTTGTTCCCAAGTAGTAATTGACCCTCGTGGTAACGAGTTCAACCAATGTTAGCTTTCTTCCACAATGAAAAAGGGAATAAACGAAGACGAATGGCATCATCAGAAACACTATTAATTTTAAATGTATCGCATAGTTCCAAAAAGTTTGCTAAGTGAGCGTTGGGATCTTCATCCTGCAAACCATCAAACTGAGCAAACTGTTGTATCATTTGAATTGTGTTAGGTTTCAGTTCAAAAGTATTTGTAGCTATAGCAGGTCTAACTATGCCTGATTCAATTCCTGTTAAAGAAGGTTTAGCATAATCATACATAGTGCGTGGAGCAGGATTTTGATTAACCGCAATTACAGGGGGTAGCTGATTGTATTGGTTTTCAGCCATCTCTTCAGTTGGGGGTTGAGTATCATCCTCTTGCTCGTTCTCTATGTATCTTAAGCTTCGCCTTATTTCTCTTTGGTTTCTGCGAACTGTACGATTGATTTCTTCATCAAAAAGTAGTGGTCCTGACGGGTTTTTTCTAATCATCAACTATAAAAACCTGCCAAGAGAAAGAAAAGTAAATTAATAAATAATAATTAAATTAAATTAAATTAAATTGCAAGAGAAATAAATGGCTAAAGTAATAAAATTTGAGCGTTCCTTATATCTTAGTTCCCCAACAACGGCGCCAAAAACTTGATCGTGTGATTTTGTGACAGGTTTTAAATATTTATAATTAATCATTATTGAAACTAACTATTATCACGATGTAGGCAAGTGTACCTATCGAACAGTAGTATAGTTTTAGCAAGACCGGATTGTTGACCCCAAAGGAACTAAAAATACTAGTAATGACTTTCTTTTTATTATCTAGCCTAAGACTAAACAGGTTTTGTTTTAACTAACTAATTATCTAAACTAAGAAATCACAGAGAATAGAATTGGGGAATTGCTTTTGGGAAAATCGATTGAATTAAGACAATACCTAAGGAAAAATCCACCTAGACTGTACTTGTTATTCTGGCTTCGAATCAGACGATTTATTCATTTAACTTGTTCCGTGGAGATCCCTAAGTTATGTTATTATCCCTATTCAATACTAATAACGTCTAATCCCTAGATTGAATAATTGAGACCTTTCTCTAATTAACACCCTAGGGTTGCATTAACTCGATCTATGGATCCCTTTATTAGGTTTCACCCTAATCTGGCAAAATCTTGTCACCCTATGTCTAGGCGCGCAATCAACTCCGCTTAATTATGACAAATGTACTCTTAGACAGGGTCTATTCCTCCTTTGAATAAGAGCTTATCTTGAATCAGTATCTTGGGATATCAAAACAAGAATTAAAAAAACATAATTAAGAACAAGTTAAATATTTATCATACTATTCAGAAAATAATAACAAGAGTCGTATTAGGTTTCATTCCCTTTAGGTATTTAAGGGTTTTAGTTCATAACTAAATAAGAAAACATCTCAGAATAATAAAGAATACAAAACATAAAGAAAACCCAAAACTTCTGAAAGGGAAATTGAGGAGAGATCTTCAGTCTTGATGATGAATCTGGTTTCTGAGATGGATCAATCGGCTTCCTTGGAGTAATTCCTTACACCCTATTCTGTGTGTCTCTTTTCTTCCTCCTATAGTGTGTATTTATATGCTTTGGAATGCCTAAGAGCCCTCTAAATTAGCCTTTTCTGAATTGGACTCAACTTGGGCTCGGCAGGGACACGCTCGTGTGACACGCCAGTGTGTGATTACTTCAGGCCGTGCTCGAGCCTGCCAAATTGACACGGCCGTGTGGTCTGCCTGTGTTAGGAGGTCCAGGCCGTGTTGATTTCATACTTTGGCCCATTTTCTCCATTTTTGGTCTGTTTCTCGTTCCTTTTGCTTTCCTATACTCTCCTAAGTATAAAACATGAAATTAAAGCATTAGGAGCATCGAATTCACCAATTCTAATGGAAAATCATCCATAAAATGCGTTAAGCATGGGGTAAAAATATGTATAAATTACGGTTTATCAGGGTGTAACATGCATTCTAGATTTTAGTTTAACATAGCATCATTCGTTATTATATTTTATCCTTATAGACATACTTAATTGCCATAACATTTCATGAATTCTAGTAAGTAATAAAGAATTGTTTGTTATAACATTATTGAGTTGATTGCATAATAGCTAATTTAGTGAAGTCCAATGATGAAAATAGTCCTTAAATTTTTTTGTGAGATATAGAAAGGAAATGAATAGAGTCAACTCCTAATGTTAGGATTCTCTATAATATCTATGACACTTAGATTGTATTCACTCAATCCTTAATGTCGTTAGGAATTTTTACACTAAAATTCATAGTTTCTTATAGAAGTCATTGAGCTAAAATGCACAAATGTAGCAAATGAAAGACTCAATTTAAACTTCCAGAAGCATAAATTTCTAAGCTAAGTTTGGTAGTAAAGACTCCAATTTCTATCACATTGAGTAGCCCAAGAGTTTGGTGTTTACTCCATCTTTACTTTTGGGCAAAAAAAGGTTTCAGATAAGAGTACCTTAAAGTAATTTTGGGACACTCCACTGTGGAAGACTGCTAAGTAGCTTGGGATTTTGGTGGTTGCTTCATCTTCGCTTCCAAGTAGAAAGGTGGTTGGAAACATGAGTGTAAAAATAACTTCAAATTATGATTGTGCCAAATAGCTTGAGAGTTTGGTGATTGCTCCATCTTCACTTCCAAGTAGAAAGGTAAGTGTGATGAGATGAATTCCCAAAAAAAAAGAGTAATGCAATAAATGGGAGAAGTATTGTAACAACTCATTTTTTAGTGTTGTCAGAAATAGTGGTTTTGGGACCACCAAATCTGACAAGTTCATAAATATTAAATATTAATATTTACAAGTCAAATATGGTTTTAAAAAGGTTTTTGATTTGATAATTTTCCTTTAATAAGCGATTTATTAAGTTCAAGTGGTAAGACCCTAAGGTCAAGTGGGTTTAGAAAATGAGGTATCGGGACATCGTTTTTATAAACAAAACCGTAAATATTTTTATAAATATTTACAGAGTGTCATTAAGGTAGTATTAAAGTTTCATTGAAAATTTTTAGCATTTAGATGGTTAGTTAAATAAAAAAGATTAAATCAAAAAAAGTGTAAAAGTTTAGTCACTATTGAATTACAATGATTAAATGGATTAGCAAGTAAAGACGGTTCTAGAAGAGATATCAGATTTTTCTAAAGATCATTTAGGATACATAATGTTACTACTAAGGAAGAAGCTATTCATGACTAATCGACTTATTTAGGTATGGTATTTAAAGAACGGGTTAACTAGAATTTCTTCTGAATTGATTTCATTAGTGGATGGGATAATGTGAGATTTTTGTAACACCACAAACTTGGCCTACACATTATGGCCAAGTCCAGAGGTGTCACAAAGAACGGGTTTTGATAACGAAATCTACACGTCAAAACCATTTCAATTTTTCAGCTCTTATTTACTTTTATCCATTGTCAAAATGTTTATTGAATTAATCAATTTCCCTTAAAACGTGTTTTATAGCGGAAGCTTACAAAAAACATTGTATTTAAAAAAAGCAGTTTGTATTTTTAGAAAACCTTTGTTTTAGTAAAAACTATAGTTTTTAGATATCAGTCACAATTTAAGTACTAAAACGAAAATCCAAACCCAAAAGAAAATTAGCCAAGAAGTCTGGAGAGTCCAATTATTACAAAAATCCAAAAACTAATCCTTAAAATAAAAACCATAAACCTAATCAGTTTATGAACTCGTTGCCACCGAAAGGTTCCATCGCACCGATCCTCCTAAGTCTGTGGATTACCTGAATAGAAAAGACAAACGGATGTGAGTTTTCATAAACTTAGTGTGTAACCCAATATAATTAATCATCCAAACATACAGATATAGAGTCAGGCTCATGCCCTTTTTAAATATAGTAAACAAAGTCAGATATACAGAATCCTACCATCATCCTCTACATACCAACTCTGACCATCCCATCACACCATGTGGGGTTAAAAAAACCCACCCATCCGTACACACCATATCGTGCTATTACGACACATGTCAGATAATGTGCAGCCAAGCTGCCAGAATATAGGCGATGATCGCTGTACAGAATACTTCCTCTTCTTATACAAATCCCACCCCACAATCATATACAGAAAAAGATACAGAAGAACATACTAGACATGCTCAACATCCTTGTGTACAAATATCAAAATAATTAGACATGCATAGCATTATCATACTCAGAAGAGAATAACAAACTATCAGATCTACAATTTTAGGGTTTGGTTAACCGTTACTGACCTTACGGTAGGCCCACAAACGATCAGAACAACCCGTGTGACCTTATGGAAATTTTCAGAAACATGGGCCCATACGTCTGTCTGGCCACACACCCAGAATTGCCTTACCCATGTGGCCCTCATGGCCTAGCCAAAAAACCCACATGCCAATGTGAACTTCCCGTGTGGGCCCACATGCTTGTGTGGACTACCCGTTTGGGCCTACATGCCCAACTTGGCCTAGCCCTGTGGCTCACATGGCCACACTCCGGCCACCACACAGTCGTGTGTTACGCACGACCATGCCTTCGTTGGCCACACGGCTGTGTCTCACACACAACCAACCACACGGGTGACCACACGCCCTAGTGGCTCAACAGAACAGTTTTTATAGTTTTGCCGAAACTCATTTTTCTACGTTTTGGGTACACACCTATTACAATTTTGATGCAAAAACACTCTCGAGACACTAGAACCTAAAATTGCCCGATAAGACATTGAATTAATTGTTTAAAATGATACTCAACTAAACTATATCAAAAAGAACAATCCTTTTAATCTAATCAAGACCTTTACCTTCAAACGAGCTGTGACAGCCCAAAATTGACCCTAGCCGGGAAGTGGTTTCGGGACCGCTAAACCGAGTCACCGAAAGGTTTGAATGTGATGTTTATTGTCTAGAATATGTAATCATGAATGTGTAAAAATTTCAAGCTTCGATTTAGTCGATTGCATGTGAATTTAGTCAATAGGACTTATATGAGAAAATTTTAAAATGTGATAGGTCAATGCATGAGGACCTATTAGTGCATGTGGAAGAAAAAGGGGACTTGCATGTCAAATTCCCCCTCCCTAATATGTAGTGGCCGGCCATGCTATAGGTGGAAACATGTCTCCAACATGTTATGCTAGTGATGCATGTTAAGAATAATAAAATAATAAGCATGGTGATTAAATAATGAAAGAAGGGTGATGGAGAAAAAAAAAAAAGTACATGGTCTCACCCCCCCTTGTTGCCGTGAATTGAAGAAAGAAAACAAAAAAAAAGAGTTCATTCTTGAACATCCTTGGCCGAATAGAGGAAAGAAAGGAAGGGGAAAAAGGCTTGAGAAAAATCGGCTATGGTGGTGGTTAGACTAAGCTCAAGGAGCTAAAGGAGGTGAATCGAGCAAAGGCAAAGAAAAGGTTATCGAGTAGCCGAGTTGGAACCGTCTTACCCAACACGAGGTAAGTCATTAAGCATGTAGTTGGTATTATTTCAATGGTCATAATGTTGTGTATTGATGCTGAATGGAATGAATAAATGTACATATATATATATGCATGTACGTATGTGATGATGAAATTGTTGAATGAAATAAATGAGGTGAGATGTAATGAGTTGTTGATCTCGGCACTAAATGTGCGGGATAACCATTTATGACCATGAGATTGGTGCTAAGTGCGCGGGATTAAATTGTACAGCACTAAGTGTGCGATTCTACTTTGTTGCACTAAGTGTGCGAAATGAATATGATGCACTAAGTGTGCGAATTGACCATGCGGCACTAAGTGTGCGGGTTTGACTATGTAGCACTAAGTGTGCGATTTGATTACGTGGCACTAAATGTGCGAGTTGATTATATAGCACTGAGTGTGCGGGCTCAATATACATTCGTGAATCATTATGGACACTATGTGTGCGACACTATTGAGCTGATCGCGGACAGCGGATCGGGTAAGTGTCTTGAGGACATGGCTAATATGTGCTATGCGTATACTTGGTGTTGAGCTCGGTAAGTTGAACCTATGTGACAACTATACTTGAAGTCACGTACATAAAAATTTATCGTAGGATGGGTGAAAGGCCGTTTTGTGGTTTGATTGTAACGAAAATAAATTGATTTATGAAAATGCTTCAATGTCCTATTGATGAGTATATGAATTGTGAAGGCATGAATTGATATGAAATTGAATCGGTAGGTTGGTGGAACTATGGTATGGTTCGGTATGGATGGAGTAAATTGTCTCATTCCATTTTATTCCTCTTGTGATAATGTTATTGATGTATAGTAGAGCATTGCTTATGACTTACTGAGTTATAAACTCACCCGGTGTTTCCTTGTCACCCATTATAGGTTGCTTGGACTCATCAATTTTTGCGGGGTCGGGCCGTCAACGAAGTCATCACACCAGATAGCTAGTTTTGGTACTTTCTTCTTAGTGTGCTTAGAAGATCATTTTGGCATGTATAAGCTAGTATGTTGTGTTTGAATTATGGCATGTAAACTTTAAGCCATGCGAAAATGGCACGAATGTTCGATTGAGTTGGATCGAGGGTAGGCATGAAATGGACCTAGTTACTTTCGTAACAGATGCTGGCAGCAGCAGTGTCATGAGATTGAAAAATCACTAAAAATAGTAGGAGTGGAATTAATTGATGAATAAATTATGTAATCGAAGCTCGATGAGTCTGTTTTCATGAGGAAGTAACGAAAAGATCATATGGGCAGTATATTAAGAGATAATCAGATTTTAGTGGGACAGGGCCAGAACGGTTTCTGGATTCCCTGCTCCAACTTTGGAAATTCATTATAAATTAACCAGAGATAATTAGGGGTCGTACCATATATGTGCAGATTCCTCTCTGAGTCTAGTTTCCATAGAAACAAACGGCAACAGTATTGAAGCCCCGTGCAGGGAGATATCCCAGTCGTAATGGGCAAAGGTCAGTGTAGTCGACCCCTGCAACTTGGGGAACTTTGACTAATAAACTGTACTAATTGGCCCAACCAAAAATTCTAGAAAAAAATACATAGATGGGCACATGAGTCTAGTTTCTGGGAAAAATTACGAAACTGATTTTCGAGTTACGAAACTCAAGATATGAATTTTAAAACGACTAGTACACAGATTGGGCAGTGTCTGGAAAATAAATTTTGTAAGAGGGTAAAGCCAGTCAACACCTCGTGTTCGACCCCGATGACGGTTTCGGGTTCGGGGTGTTACATTTTATTGGTATCAGAGCTATGGTTTAGTCGGTTCTAGGACTTCCATAGCACGTATGAGTCTAGCTATACATGCCATAATGTTAATGTTTAAAAGGGTGATGACTTCTGACGGTTGAAATGTTTTTGTCTTGATTAGTAAATGGATCCCGGTGAAGAAAGAACCCTAGCGGATGACGTTGAGAGCGTAGCGGCTGCTCCTGCACAAGGGACGCCGCCTGTTGAACCCCAGTCATCTGCGAATAATCAAGGTGAGGGGGCTAAACAAGCCTTCTTTACCATGATGAATGAGTGGGTCGCGCAATATGCCCGAGCCAACCCGGCTGTCCAACAATTCCCAAATTTGAATAACCCACCCCAAGAGCCTGTAAGGCCGTCAGTCGCTGATCCTGTGAGGCTGAGTAAGCTACCTGTAGACTTGATTAGGAAGCGTGGGGCCGAGGAGTTCAAGGCCATAGTAACTGATGATGCCGAAAGGGCCGAGTTCTGGCTTGATAACACCATTCGGGTGTTCGATGAATTGTCATGCACACCCGATGAATGTCTAAAATGTGCTGTATCTTTGTTGCGAGACTCAGCCTACTATTGGTGGAGGACATTGATTTCCATAGTCCCGAACGAGCGAGTAACTTGGGACTTCTTTCAAACGGAATTTCGGAAGAAATTTATTAGCCAACGGTTCATTGACCAGAAGCGTAAGGAGTTCTTGGAACTCAAGCAAGGCCGTATGACTGTATCTGAATACGAACATGAATTCGTAAGACTTAGTAGGTATGCCCGGGAGTGCGTAGCTGATGAGGTTGCTATGTGCAAAAGATTTGAGGAAGGATTGAACGAAGATTTAAAGCTACTAATGGGTATTCTGGAAATAAAGGAATTCGTAACACTAGTCGAACGAGCCTGCAAGGCGGAGGAACTTGGAAAGGAGAAGAGGAAGGCTGAATTTGAAGCTAGAGATTATCGTAAAAGATCGACGGGTAAAGCTCCGTTCTCAGCTGTGAAGAAGTTCAGGGAGGACATTAGTAAGTCGAGGGCGACTACGGGAATTTCCATCAGGGCAAGACCATCGATGGGCTCCCGAGCTACTTCGGTAGCTAGTGTGGGCAATAATCGGCACGAGAAACCTGAATGTCCCCAATGTGGAAGACGACACCTAGGTGAATGTTGGGGCAAGTCTACTAACAGGGCCTGTTACGGATGCGGTTCGAAGGACCACTTCATTAGAGATTGCACGGAGCTGGATGAGAAGAATAAGATTCAAGGTGCAAGACCTAGTGGAGTGACATCTAGAGGTAGACCACCGAGAATTTTTGGAGGCAGGGGTGGTAGTCAGAGGGGGGCTTCTGATACGGCCGATCGCGCCGAGAACCGTGCTCCTGCTAGAGCATATGCCATTCGCGCACGAGAGGAGGCATCCTCCCCCGACGTCATCACTGGTACCTTCACTCTCTTTGATACTAATGTGATTGCATTGATTGACCCTGGTTCTACTCATTCATATGTATGCGAAACCTTAGCAACCAGTAAGACTCTACCTGTTGAGTCTACTGAGCTCGTAATTCGAGTATCAAACCCTTTGGGTCAATGCGTACTTGTTGATAAAGTGTGTAAGAGATGCCCTCTATTAATCCGAGAATCCTGTTTTCCGGCTGATTTGATGCTTTTGCCGTTCGACGAGTTTGATGTTATTCTTGGTTTGGATTGGTTAACCGCGCATGATGCGGTTGTGAATTGCAAAAGCAAGACTATCGATTTGAGGTGCGCAAATAACGAAATAATCCGAGTTGAGTCTGCGGACTTAAGGGGGTTGCCAGCTGTAATATCAGCAATGTTGGCCCAGAAATATGTAAGGAAAGGGTGCGAAGCATACCTCGCGTATGTACTTGATGACAAGGAGTTAGAAAAGAAACCCGAATCGGTGCCGGTGGTTTGTGAATACCCGGATGTTTTTCCTGAAGAGTTACCGGGTTTGCCACCTGTTCGGGAAGTAGAGTTTGGAATTGAGCTTGTACCTGGAACTACGCCAATTTCGATCGCTCCGTATCGTATGGCACTAACTGAGTTAAAAGAGTTGAAAGCTCAGTTGCAAGAATTGACGGATAGAGGTTTCGCTCGACCGAGTTTCTCGCCTTGGGGTGCACCAGTATTGTTCGTGAAAAAGAAGGACGGAACCATGAGGTTGTGCATTGACTATCGTCAACTGAATAAAGTGACGATAAAGAATAAGTATCCGTTACCGCGTATAGATGATCTGTTCGATCAATTAAAGGGAGCATCGGTGTTTTCAAAGATAGATTTGAGATCGGGTTATTATCAGTTACGGATTCGAGATTCGGACGTACCCAAAACTGCTTTCAGAACGAGGTACGGTCACTATGAGTTCTTAGTGATGCCGTTTGGGCTCACTAATGCCCCTGCGGTGTTTATGGATTTGATGAATCGGATCTTTAGGCCGTACTTGGATCGGTTCGTAGTTGTGTTTATTGATGACATCTTGGTCTATTCAAGAGATGAGGCCGAACATGCTGAGCATCTGAGGCTAGTGATGCAAATTTTGCGGGATAAGCAGTTATATGCTAAGTTCAGTAAGTGTGAGTTCTGGCTAAGAGAGGTTAGCTTCTTGGGTCATGTGGTATCCGCATCGGGTATTCGGGTTGACCCGAGCAAAATTTCAGCCATACTTAACTGGAAGCCTCCGAGAAACGTTACCGAAGTCCGGAGCTTTCTAGGGCTCGCCGGTTATTACCGACGATTTGTCAAAGGTTTCTCGATGATAGCCACACCAATGACGAAGCTACTTCAGAAGGATGTTAAGTTCGAATGGACGGAGAAATGTCAGAAAAGCTTCGATCAACTGAAAACTCATCTGACTAAAGCTCCAATTTTGGTGCAACCCGAATCGGGTAAAGAGTTTGTCGTTTATAGTGACGCATCCCTACTCGGGTTGGGTTGTGTATTGATGCAAGAAGGTCGAGTTGTGGCCTATGCGTCGAGACAATTGAAGCCACACGAGAGAAATTATCCGACCCATGATCTCGAACTAGCCGCCATTGTGTTTGCATTGAAAATATGGCGACATTATTTGTTTGGTGAGAAGTGCCATGTGTTTTCGGATCACAAAAGTCTCAAATATTTGATGACTCAACGGGACTTGAATCTGCGACAAAGACGTTGGCTTGAATTGTTGAAGGATTATGAGCTTGTCATTGATTACCACCCGGGAAAGGCTAATGTGGTTGCGGACGCCTTAAGCCAGAAATCACTGTTTGCTTTGCGAGCGATGAATGTACACTTGTCTGTTCTACCTGACAATGTGTTAGTAGCTGAATTAAAAGCCAAACCATTATTGACTCATCAAATTCATGAAGCTCAGAAAGTCGATGATGAATTAGTTGCAAAACGAGCTGAGTGTGTTCCAAACAAGGAATCGGAGTTTCAGATTGATGATGATGGTTGTTTGAGGTTTAGAAGTCGTTTGTGCGTTCCAAGGAATTCGGAACTCATTCCGATGATCCTGAACGAAGCCCATTGTAGCCGAATGTCAATTCACCCGGGGAGCACGAAAATGTACAACGACTTGAAACGTCGATTTTGGTGGCATGGTATGAAGCGAGACATCTCCGACTTTGTTTCGAGATGTTTAATATGTCAGCAAGTGAAAGCGGAACATCAAGTGCCTTCAGGGTTACTTCAGCCGATCATGATACCCGAGTGGAAATGGGACCGAGTCACAATGGACTTTGTGTCCGGACTGCCATTGTCCGCAAGTAAGAAGGATGCGATTTGGGTTGTTGTTGATAGGCTGACTAAGTCGGCTCACTTTATCCCCGTGCGTACGGATTTCTCATTGGATAAACTAGCCGAGTTGTATGTTTCTCAGATTGTGAGATTACATGGAGTACCTATTTCTATCGTGTCGGATAGAGATCCGAGATTCACCTCGCGATTTTGGAAGAAATTGCAAGAAGCTTTGGGTACCCAGCTGCATTTTAGCACCGCTTTTCATCCCCAAACCGATGGTCAATCCGAGCGGATAATTCAGATACTCGAGGATATGCTGAGATGCTGCATCCTTGAGTTTAGTGGTTCATGGGAACGGTATGTACCTTTGATTGAATTCGCTTACAACAATAGTTTTCAATCAAGTATTAAGATGGCACCTTACGAGGCTTTGTACGGTCGTAAATGCCGTACACCATTGTTTTGGACCGAGCTTGGTGAAAGTAAAATTTTCGGAGTTGATTTGATTAAAGATGCTGAACAGAAAGTAAAAGTAATCCGTGAAAGTTTGAAGGCAGCCACAGATCGTCAGAAATCGTATGCGGATCTGAAACGGAAGGACATTGAATATCAGGTGGGAGATAAAGTGTTCCTTAAAGTTTCGCCTTGGAAAAAGGTACTTAGGTTTGGCCGTAAGGGCAAGTTGAGCCCGAGATTCATTGGGCCGTACGAAATCTCCGAACGAGTGGGGCCAGTTGCGTATAGATTGATTTTGCCCCCTGAGCTTGAAAAGATTCACGATGTCTTTCATGTTTCGATGCTTCGACGCTATCGATCTGATCCGTCGCATATAATTAGCCCATCAGAGGTTGAAATTCAAGCCGATATGAGTTATGAAGAAGAACCGATATGTATCCTAGCTCGTGAGGTGAAAGAGTTGCGAAACAAAAGGGTTCCGTTGGTTAAGGTGTTGTGGCTCAAACACGGGATCGAGGAAGCAACCTGGGAACCCGAGAGCTCGATGAAGGAACGATATCCAAACCTATTTACTGGTAAGATTTTCGAGGACGAAAATTTCTTAAGTGAGGGAGAGTTGTGACAGCCCAAAATTGACCCTAGCCGGGAAGTGGTTTCGGGACCGCTAAACCGAGTCACCGAAAGGTTTGAATGTGATGTTTATTGTCTAGAATATGTAATCATGAATGTGTAAAAATTTCAAGCTTCGATTTAGTTGATTGCATGTGAATTTAGTCAATAGGACTTATATGAGAAAATTTTAAAATGTGATAGGTCAATGCATGAGGACCTATTAGTGCATGTGGAAGAAAAAGGGGACTTGCATGTCAAATTCCCCCTCCCTAATATGTAGTGGCCGGCCATGCTATAGGTGGAAACATGTCTCCAACATGTTATGCTAGTGATGCATGTTAAGAATAATAAAATAATAAGCATGGTGATTAAATAATGAAAGAAGGGTGATGGAGAAAAAAAAAAAGTACATGGTCTCACCCCCCCCTTGTTGCCGTGAATTGAAGAAAGAAAACAAAAAAAAAGAGTTCATTCTTGAACATCCTTGGCCGAATAGAGGAAAGAAAGGAAGGGGAAAAAGGCTTGAGAAAAATCGGCTATGGTGGTGGTTAGACTAAGCTCAAGGAGCTAAAGGAGGTGAATCGAGCAAAGGCAAAGAAAAGGTTATCGAGTAGCCGAGTTGGAACCGTCTTACCCAACACGAGGTAAGTCATTAAGCATGTAGTTGGTATTATTTCAATGGTCATAATGTTGTGTATTGATGCTGAATGGAATGAATAAATGTACATATATATATGCATGTACGTATGTGATGATGAAATTGTTGAATGAAATAAATGAGGTGAGATGTAATGAGTTGTTGATCTCGGCACTAAATGTGCGGGATAACCATTTATGACCATGAGATTGGTGCTAAGTGCGCGGGATTAAATTGTACAGCACTAAGTGTGCGATTCTACTTTGTTGCACTAAGTGTGCGAAATGAATATGATGCACTAAGTGTGCGAATTGACCATGCGGCACTAAGTGTGCGGGTTTGACTATGTAGCACTAAGTGTGCGATTTGATTACGTGGCACTAAATGTGCGAGTTGATTATATAGCACTGAGTGTGCGGGCTCAATATACATTCGTGAATCATTATGGACACTATGTGTGCGACACTATTGAGCTGATCGCGGACAGCGGATCGGGTAAGTGTCTTGAGGACATGGCTAATATGTGCTATGCGTATACTTGGTGTTGAGCTCGGTAAGTTGAACCTATGTGACAACTATACTTGAAGTCACGTACATAAAAATTTATCGTAGGATGGGTGAAAGGCCGTTTTGTGGTTTGATTGTAACGAAAATAAATTGATTTATGAAAATGCTTCAATGTCCTATTGATGAGTATATGAATTGTGAAGGCATGAATTGATATGAAATTGAATCGGTAGGTTGGTGGAACTATGGTATGGTTCGGTATGGATGGAGTAAATTGTCTCATTCCATTTTATTCCTCTTGTGATAATGTTATTGATGTATAGTAGAGCATTGCTTATGACTTACTGAGTTATAAACTCACCCGGTGTTTCCTTGTCACCCATTATAGGTTGCTTGGACTCATCAATTTTTGCGGGGTCGGGCCGTCAACGAAGTCATCACACCAGATAGCTAGTTTTGGTACTTTCTTCTTAGTGTGCTTAGAAGATCATTTTGGCATGTATAAGCTAGTATGTTGTGTTTGAATTATGGCATGTAAACTTTAAGCCATGCGAAAATGGCACGAATGTTCGATTGAGTTGGATCGAGGGTAGGCATGAAATGGACCTAGTTACTTTCGTAACAGATGCTGGCAGCAGCAGTGTCATGAGATTGAAAAATCACTAAAAATAGTAGGAGTGGAATTAATTGATGAATAAATTATGTAATCGAAGCTCGATGAGTCTGTTTTCATGAGGAAGTAACGAAAAGATCATATGGGCAGTATATTAAGAGATAATCAGATTTTAGTGGGACAGGGCCAGAACGGTTTCTGGATTCCCTGCTCCAACTTTGGAAATTCATTATAAATTAACCAGAGATAATTAGGGGTCGTACCATATATGTGCAGATTCCTCTCTGAGTCTAGTTTCCATAGAAACAAACGGCAACAGTATTGAAGCCCCGTGCAGGGAGATATCCCAGTCGTAATGGGCAAAGGTCAGTGTAGTCGACCCCTGCAACTTGGGGAACTTTGACTAATAAACTGTACTAATTGGCCCAACCAAAAATTCTAGAAAAAAATACATAGATGGGCACATGAGTCTAGTTTCTGGGAAAAATTACGAAACTGATTTTCGAGTTACGAAACTCAAGATATGAATTTTAAAACGACTAGTACACAGATTGGGCAGTGTCTGGAAAATAAATTTTGTAAGAGGGTAAAGCCAGTCAACACCTCGTGTTCGACCCCGATGACGGTTTCGGGTTCGGGGTGTTACAGATTTTGCCCCCTGAACTTGAAAAGATTCACGATGTCTTTCATGTTTCGATGCTTCGACGTTATAGATCCGATCCGTCACATGTGATTAATCCCTCAGAAGTTGAAATTCAATCTGACTTGAGTTATGAAGAAGAACCGATTCGTATCCTAGCTCGTGAAGTGAAAGAGTTGCGAAACAAAAGGGTTCCGTTAGTTAAGGTGTTATGGCTCAAACACGGGATCGAGGAAGCTACTTGGGAAACCGAGAGCTCGATGAAAGAACGATACCCAAACCTATTTACCGGTAAGATTTTCGGGGACGAAAATTTCTTAAGTGGGGGAGAGTTGTGACAGCCCAAAATTGACCCTAGTCGGGAAGTGGTTTCGGGACTGCTAAACCGAGTCACCGAAATGTTTGAATGTGATATTTATTGTCTAGAATATGTAATTATGAATGTGTGAAAATTTCAAGTTTCGATTTAGTCGATTGCATGTGAATTTAGTCAATAGGACTTATGTGCGACATTTTTGAAATGTGATTGGTCGAAGCATAAGGACCTATTAGTGCATGAAATAAAAAGGGGGGACTTGCATGTCAAATTCCTCCCTAATTAGTAGTGGCCGGCCATGACAAGCATGGTAGACCAAGTGTGATGGGCAAGACATGTATAGACATGTTGTGTTGGTGCATCATGGGTGGAAAAAAATAAAATAAGGAGCATGGGCATAAAATAATAAAAGGGAATATGATGAAAACAAAAAAAAAAAGAGTGTGTGGTTGTTTCCCCCCCCATTGCCGTGAGTTAAAGAAAAGAAAAGAGAAAATTTTGTTCATCCTTTTTCATCTTCATTTGGCCGAAAATTCTAAGGAAGGAGGAAGGAGTTCTTACTTCATGTTTGGTTTGGAAGAGGATTAGGAGGAGGTTTGGCCATACTTGTATCTAGATCAAGGTATGTTTGAGGTTGTGCCATGAGATTCATGCATGTTTTTAGTTGCTAGCTTGAGTTCTAATTAGCCCATGGTTCAAATCTTTGCTATGTCATGGGGATGATATTCGGCCTAGGTAGATTTTGTGTTAATGCCATTGCATGCTAAATATGAAGCTTGTTAATGATGCATGTGCTGGTGGATTGATGATTCTTGAATCTTCTTTTTAGCATTTTTGAGTGAGCACATATGTGCATTGGTTGCTAGATGGAGAAGAATCGGCTAGCAAGTTGTGTGCTAAGGCCGAATATAATTTTTGTATATTAATGAGTAATGCATGGGTTAAATTGATGGAAAGGGAGAGGATGCTTTACTAGTGTATATATGTGTGTATTAGCCAAGTTTTGAACTTGAAACAAAAGGGTGTTTAGTCAATACAAGTGACCATACTTGTAGAATGTATTAAGTGTTGAAATCGGCCCCAACATAGACATGCATATTCGGCCATAGGAAGGAGATTGGTGTTGCATGTATTCGGTTAGAGGCAAGCATATTGATGCTTTTGTCTTGGCTTAGAAAATTCGGCCAAGGGGGAAAAATTAGCTAAAATGTTGAGTTTGATTCATGATTCCGTACATATGTGACTTTAATGTCTAATGTATAAATATGGGCTAAGTGCCTTGTGTTCCTCTTTTCGATGCTCAAATGATTAAATCAATTTATTTGTTTAATTAAGCTCAAGAGCAAAGGGGAACTAAATCCGATAAAGGGAAGGAAAAAGTGGTCGAATAGCTATCGGAATCGTTCGACAACACCCGAGGTAAGTTCTTGAGTAAAAGAGCTTAAATTATGATTTTATTAGATCATGTTTTAAGCAAACCAAAATCATGCTCTTTGTGTGTGGCTATTGAGCCGAAATTGCAAGAATGATAAGTGTCTTGTGTTTGAGTTTTGTTGACGAAAATGAAATACGAATGTGCCATGATTTACTGTTAAATGTGCATGGTTATTTGAATGATGTCCGGGCTAAGTCCCGAAGGCTTTGTGCTAAGTGACCATATCCGGACTAAGATCCGAAGGCATTTGTGCGACATACTAATTCCGGGCTAAGCCCGAAGGCATTTGTGCGAGTTACTAAATCCGGGTTAAGTCCCGAAGGCAATTGTGCGAGTTACTATAACCGGGCTATGTCCCGAAGGCATTTGAACGAGTAGCTATATCCGGTTAAATTCCGAAGGTACGTGATTTGGGAATGAATGATCTTGCTGTAAAAATTTCAGTAAATACTCTAGAAACATCCCAACATTGAGGTATGTTTCGTATGTGCTTGAATTTAGTTGAGCCCTTACAAATAAGTATTCGCTCAGTTGATAAACGAGCTACCGGCCTTTGGCTAAGTTGATCTTTTGTGTATGTACATAAGGGTTGGTAATGTGAAGCAAGTATGATATCGAAAATTTGTGCATATGAAATTATCCGTTTAGCTATATGAATGCTATACTTTTGCTGTGCTGGAATTCCTTGCTCAAAACTTACTAAGCATAAATTGCTTACTCCGTTTCTTTGATCCTCTGTTTTATAGATTTTGGTTCTCCAGCTATTGGACTCGAGATTTTGAAGTCGAAGTCGCCCACACTATCAAAGCCCCCCCCCTTTTGGTACAATTTTGGTTGAACTTCGAAATGGCACCCGTTCGTTGTGGGTCATGGACCCTTTGGACTTGTATAATTTTG